>NC_143136.1:48316136-48619166 GCF_059928025.1 Delphinapterus leucas | reverse complement strand
TGTTCCTCACCAGGTTGTACCAACACACACATATTCCATCATGCACCATATTGTTGGGGGGGCAAGGTCAACTCCCTCATATACCTACTTAAACCTGAACTATTAGCCCCCACAAGTGTTCTTCATATAATTTTTTATTTATTTTTATTTTTTTGCGGTACGCGGGCCTCTCACTGTGGTGGCCTCTCCCATCGCGGAGCACAGGCTCCGGACGCACAGGCTCAGCGGCCATGGATCACGGGCCCAGCCGCTCCGTGGCATGTGGGATCTTCCCGGACCGGGGCACGAACCCGCGTCCCCCGCATCGGCAGGCAGACTCTCAACCACTGCGCCACCAGGGAAGCCCCTTCATATAATTTATAGGCAGAAAGATGAGGTAAAAACTGATTTTTAAAAAGACAAAGATAGTTAACCACCTCAGTACTATTCTTGAGGCTAAAGAGAGTTATTATGGCTGTCTTCTTTCATTGCCCATTCTATGTTCTTTTCACCTTCTGCCAGCCGCTCAGCTGCACAGGGCTTTTTGTCCAAGTCTTAAAAACTTCAGAGTTTGTGTCTTTCAACTCAATCTGGGTTAATACAATTTGCTATTCACCAGTATTTGAGAAAGATATTACAAATAAAAGCATACTAATTAATCCACTTAGTTTTAAATATAGTACTCTGCACCAGCATTTTGAAGTAGCAATCCAATTTATCACTGGTAATTGGGATTTATCTTTCAAAGCAATTTAGTGACCACCTTCCCCCAAGCTTGCTGGTTCAATGCCATGTGAGACACAAAATGGCTCAGTGACAGATTGTGTTGCACAGTAAAATGATCTTTGTCCTTGCACAGATGCAATGTCATGTACAATGCCAAAGTGCTGAATGAGGCAATCTACAAATCTACTAATAATGGAAATGGCAGAGTATTCTGGTCCAGGAATGCAAATCCTTATCTGGAATATATGACCAATTCTATGAAGACAAATGTTTGCCCACTCCATTATTGGAGCAGTATAAAATTTTATCTTCCACCAGGTAGCTCTCTGACCCACCAAGAAATAGTATTATATTAGCATTTATTGGCAGGAAGGGCCAAATTAGCCATGACCTGGGAAAACCAGGTAGTTGAACCCATGCTTAGCCAATATCACTTTCACCATGGCTACTCCATATATGTTCTCACTGAGTAAACATTAAGATAACTGAGAAAAACTGATCAATATTCCTAAGATAGACCATCTTGTCTATCTAAATATTAAGAACATTTTCTCCATGGATCTTGTCTGGTGGGCATTTACAGAGAACACAAAAATCTTCATATTCTGGAAGGCTCACCCACATAATATTATGACCATTTATTCCAAATTTGCACTTCCTAAGTCCCTGAGTAGCAAGCCAACCCTATAGCTACCACCCATATTTCATTTTAGAACCATACCTCAGGCCATATGAAGTAAACAATGAGATGTACTGCCTAAAGACCTCCCACACAGAGGATTTCATTTTGTCAGTGTCTTCAAGGTCACTCGTGGGTAAGGTTATTGTATCGAAGCCGTTCAACTTGACTGGTTGTGGTCCATCTTACAGACCCAAACATGACTCAACCTGTACTTTTTTCCTTGTTAAATAACCACAGCAAATCACCAAAAAGCAATAGCTGGGGATTGAGGAATAAGCAGTAAAAGTATAGGATCACATTTTATTCATATTTTATTCATTCATCTCTGTCTGCAACGTGACCTAGTCTGGAATATACTACTTCCCTTTTAAAATGAAAAGACTCTGTGCAAGTCCAATATTATGGTTCAGTGGCCACAGGCTCAAGGTTGCAGTTTCCACCAGGGTCTAGCAGCAATCCCAGAACTACTTTTCAATGACTTTCATCAGAAAATGGCATAGATTTTTCCATAATCTGAGTAGTCTCAGCTGAGATTTCCTGGGACAGTGGGGCTTTACTGAGGATCTGTGCATCATCTCTGTCTGCCAGAGTCACTTCTGATTCTATCAGTCTGCTGGGTCATAAAGTCAAAGTTACAGGAAAGATTGCACCAGAGCCAGAGATGCAAAGCTATTTCTTGTTCTAGATAACACTTCAAACTTGCAGCCCTCTGAGCTACCAGTAAAAAGGTTAAAGCTAATATGATATATGCTACCTCTGAAATCCAAAGAGGCCACCAGGTGTTTTTAGTTTGATGTTCATGGTTAGCAGTATTTGTGCAGTAACGTGCAGTATTTTGTCTCTCACTTCAAAAAGGATATCTCTGCATGCCCAAAACCAGGCCTTACAACATTCACAAGATTTGTCTTCATTCTCTGGCATATATATGTCTTATCAAGGAATACAAGATGCTTCTACTTTCTGCTCAATAGTGTGAATACAATGTCAATAATAAAAAAGATCAACATTATAGATCTGAAGTATTTCAAGACAACAAAAGTTCCTAAACAGGATATCAAGAAAAGTGCAGTAGACTTCACTTAGCTCTGGGCAAGAAAGTAAAAGTATCCTCATCGTTTTGCCATATTAAAACAAACTGCTTCTAAATTTCCATACTAATCCCAACTGATTCTTGGTCTCTTGAGATAGAAACCTTCCTTATGTTGAATTGAATAATTCCTGCAAACAGTCTGGAGAGTCTTTGAAGAAAACAGACTAACAACTGCTGCAGTATCTTTTTTTTAATTCCTGGTGAGCTTGGTTCCAATGACAACAATGCAATGATTTCAGTGGAAGTATTTTGTTATCTTAGCATCACAAATTTTTTTTGTTTATTAACTAAAAATTTAATTTTTTTTCCTTTAAGTGAGAAAAATCAGTGCTAGAAAAGACTAATGGAAGGCTATCTATGTTCTGTGGTATTTAAGTGAACTCTTATTAATATTTTTTCAAGGAGATCATATAGGGAAGATGACCAATTCAGCTTTCAGATGTAAGAGGAAAATGAAATTCCCTTTGAAGCTATAGAAATGCTGTGGGAGGTTAGGAGTATAATCACAGTACAGATAACTAAAAATAAAACTAGAAGAAAACTGTTCTCAGAGAAATAATCCTTCTCTTGTCTTGGGTGGAAGCTTTCTACTTCTTATTGTCATCGGTTGAATTAAAAGATCTTGGGTTAGCAGTCTCCCTCCTAAGATTGTCTGCTTTTGAAGGATTCTTAAGAATCCTTTCTTTCAGTTTCCAATATTGTAGAATTTCTAATATTTACTGATGGGTACCAGGCACTGTTGTTTTAGCAGGAAATAAACATTCAAAAATCAATCCCTTGAAGGTTTACTTCAATTTGATATCAACTAATATTACTGATAAGACCTTTCCCAGTGATTTTCAAGTGCAGTGCTTTTCTTAGGATTGCTTTTCTGAGGATTATTCTGCTATCAAAATACACCAGCCTACTAATTTAGGATCATTTAGTGCTTCCCTGGCAAGGGAAGACAGTCAGTACTTGTTGGCGATAGCACTAGATACTACTGGAATTTTTTTTTTATATTAACCAGTATAGAAGGTAGTAGAATCCTCTCCTGTGTTTTAGCAGACAATAAATATATTTCTTCATTGATTACTCTGACAATAGGAATATAATCGGAACAGTGAAGGCATGAACAAATCTCTAGGACTTTGATTTATTCCATAAGTATATTATGAATATCAGAAATTTACAAAATATGAAAACCCAGAGACAAGTCTTCTTTTTTTTCTAATTACTTTATTGCCAATGTTTGTGCCCTTCTGTAAACAAACATGGGCATATTGTTTTAATCTGAAAAGTGCACTATCATTGAAGCATTTCTATATTGATATATTTTTTAAAAATAATCTAGATAGACTAAATTTCCTCTTTGATTTGTCAGATTTTAGGGGGAATCTGAAGTTTTGTAAACAATAAAAGCTCTCAAAATATTTGGAAGTTAATTAAAATTTAGAGATTTACAAACAAAATTATTCTTGTTATCCTTCCCTTTAGAATGTGAAAGGTCAAATATTAATTTTGATTTAGGTAACGCAAAGATAGTTTCAATGTAAAAGTTATTTTCACAGATTTTTTATTCTGAATTTGGTATTTGAGTTAGGAAAGGACAAAAATCAATAAAAATTTTCAGAGAAGACAAGAACATAAGTCATAAGTTTATAAAGAAAAGATTGAGACTATATATATATATATATATATATATTTTTTTTTTTTTTTTTTTTTTCCGGTACGCGGGCCTCTCACTGTTGTGGCCTCTCCCGTTGCGGAGCACAGGCTCCGGACGCGCAGGCTCAGCGGCCATGGCTCACGGGCCTAGCCGCTCCGCAGCATGTGGGATCTTCCCGGACCGGGGCACGAACCAGTGTCCCCTGCACCGGCAGGCGGACTCTCAACCACTGCGTCACCAGGGAAGCCCGAGACTATATTTTTAAATTCAGCAAAAAATATCAATTATATTTCAAAAACACTTTTTCTTGAACAATGAACTTATATTTTATTTTATGTTTAAAATTTTTATTTGCATCTAGTTGATTTACAATGTTGTGTTAGTTTCAGGAATACAGCAAGATTACATCAAAAGTACAGTAAAACAACAGAGTATTTTTGTGATAAAAGAACAACTGGGCACAGAATATTTGGTCATTTTAAACTAAAAAATTGAAAAGTTTAGCTTTTTTTTTTATATCATCTAAGCAAAACTTTGCAATAAAAGATCCTTATGCTTTTTCTTTTTTACAAGCACCAACATCAGTAATACAATTTAAACAATTGTATTACTTTAACATATTTCATTGTTCCCATCAAACTCACTACGTGTATGCATTATATAGAAGGATAAAAGTTTTTTTTAATATATCTCTTCAAATTCACCGTTTATCCTCCCTTTTTTTAAATTTCCTGGCATGAACTGAAATTTTTCCTCTAAAGACAAAATGTTTCTTTGATAAACCAAATCATATCTATCTATGATCTGCTGTAAACATCTGCTGTATTGTTATACACATTATTTTACATTTTTTTTCAAAAGAGAACATTGATGTTAATATAAATCAAAGGCATTTGTGCATCCTTCTTAACCTTTTAACTGATGGCTACTCTATGATGCATTTAAAACAGCACAGTAAATTAAACTTTTGTTGTATGGAGATATAATTATTGTTTTCTATTATTTATATCACTTTAAAATCTTAAAGCTAATCAAAGATCTGGAAATTGCAATATAAAGTTCACATGTAAGTCTCTATGATTTGTAAGGTTGTAAGAATTTCAGAAGATTAAATTCCTGTAAAAGACTTCCAGTATTAAAATTTCTTTAAATAGATATAATTTTATGTTTTTGCAGACTTAAACAATTTGTAGCATCAATTACAATTTTCCTGATCCTTAAAACCAATATAAAACATTTTAAATGTTAAATCACAGGAAAATGAACCTCAATCTTGTACAAAATAAAATACTGTGGTCTTGTACTGTATAAAAATAAAATAAGGCTTCCCTGGTGGCGCAGTGGTTGAGAGTCCGCCTGCCGATGCAGGGGACACGGGTTCGTGCCCTGGTCCGGGAAGATCCCACATACCGCGGAGCGGCTGGGCCCATGAGCCATGGCCGCTGAGCCTGCGTGTCCGGAGCCTGTGCTCCGCAACGGGAGAGGCCACAACAGTGAGAGGCCCGCATACCGCAAAAAAAATTAAAAATAAAAATTAAAAATAAATAAAATAAGATAATTTATGCTTTGGTAAAATCAAGGAGGAGACATAAATCTTTTCTTAAAGCCATTTAAATCATTTTAAGGTACACAAATACCCATTCTGATAAAAATATTACATAAACTTTTTCTAATGTAATTTAGAAATCTTGGTATTTAAATATCAAATTTTAAAGAATATTTAGATCATATTTTAAAATTAAGTATCCTGCTTTCCCTTTTACTATATAATGTAGTTAACAAGGTCAATAATATAGCAGCTTAATTATTTTTCTTTTGTAGAGCTGCTTCTTTAGAAACAACAAAATTGAAGAAAAGAGAGTTGTTTCTTTTTTCTATTGGAAATTCTTGAATTCTCCAATGTCAAATGTATGTAAACCTTTAACATATCAAAATTGTTTATAAAAGCTCACATCATTACAGTGTAGGAAATGTTCTCCTATAATGTGACCCCTTTTGTGTTAGATCTATTTTCTACAGCAGATATTCTTAGAATGTGTATATTTTTATGATGAATTAATTTCCTAAGTGAAGGGGAAAAACAAGGAGAGGAAGAAAAAAAATGCAAATTAGAGTGCACCAGCTATAGACAGACATGAAGAGAGTTAAAGTTCAGTGTAGAGGCTAATTGTGTTCTCTTTGCAAGATGGGAAGGTATCTATGAAGGAAAATTAATTTTGATGAGAGAGAGAGCTTGTCACTGTAGCTGATTTAAACAATAATTTGGGTCCTTCATAATTCCATCACGATTTCATGATTAAAATTTGGTACTTATTAATCCTCACAGTACAGAAAGAGGGAGGTCTTCTCTATTAAACAAAGTAATCTTTCTTTTTTATAAACAAGATTTTATTTCCTTGTGAGTTTTTAGTGGGATTTTTTTTTTCCACATTTTGTTCCAAGGTGCATCTCAAAAACACAATTTTGGTTATATCTAAAGTTCTCCAAAGTTACTACCACAATTTTCAATTGTCCTTGGCACAATCATGCCCTTTAGAAAGATAAATGCAAGAAGGATAATACAAAAGCCAGTGCCAGGAGGTAACAAATTTATCAGCAGCCAATTCATTAGCGGCTGGCCTGACAATCAGTCAAAAGTAAAAGTACATCTTGTGCATATCTTTGATCCTTAACCTTAAGGTCAAGCTGCTTCTGCCTGCTGACTTGAGAAATCAGCAGTTCCCCTGGCAGGTGGAATTTGTGGAGAGAAAATATTTTTAAAAGCCAACTTTGTATACATTAACAATTCTGAGGAAAGTGTTAGTACTGTGTAGATTAATGACACAAGGCAAAGTTTGCTCCAAAAAAGAAATGTCTAAAGAGAGCTTTTAGTCTTCAGGTTCAGTTGGAAAGACATTTATCAGACCTATAGGGATCTCGAACTTCCTCTAATAAACAAGGCAGTAGCAACATACAAACACACAAAAAACAGAGGATGGTTAATGGCCAGAAAATGATTTGTCAGTCATTCATCAAGGAAAATGAGTATAAACAGACCAGATATGCAAAGAGTTTTTGAGTCCTTCATTCTGAGGAGGAAACAGAAAATCTTGTTTATTTGGATTTGGAGCATAGTTTCAGTATTAACTTCCTTTACTATTATTGGCAAGTTTGCCTCTAGTAGGCTTAGATATAAGATGAGTACACTGCTTCTAAGATAAAGGTATTAGTCTGTGGCAACAAGAGTCTCAACAAAATGTCAGTGGAAGCTCCAGAATTGTCAAAGCCCACCAACAAAGATTATCAAGAACATACTTTTCTCTAGATAAAGTAAAAAAAAAAAAAAAAATTATATTCATTTACCTTGCTGAAGTAAAGGAAAAAGGACCCAAGGGGAAATTTAAGACCAATTTAATTAGGTGAACAAGAAGCACCTTCTTAAAGGATTTAGGTTTCTATGGATGACTTTTAAGAGGAAAGTCAAGGCCAGTTCTACATTGCTATCAAGAAGGGTGAGCAATTTGGTGATTGGCTATCTCAGTAATATAATAGGATTCCCTATGCCTCAAGTACATCCCCATGTTTACCCATGTTTCATTATATCAGTATATCCCCACGTTTCATTACAGTGAACCTCCATACTAGAAGGAAACATCATTTTATTTTTTTTATATTCACAAAGTAAATGAGTCTAACACTGACATGAAGTCAATATAAATTTCTATTAGATCTGAAAATAAGTGGTTTAAAATAGAAATAAAAGTTCATATTATTGTTACTTCTTTACCATTTGTATTTATGCTATGGCATCCTTGGGGCAAACCTTGAGGTAGCAAGCCAAAGTTAGCCAACAACTTGTGAAGTTTTCTCTCTCCAAGGATTGGTTTGGCTGCAGGAGTGCTGCACTCCATCTACCTTCCACCTGAAGCCAAAGACCCACTGGAAACAGGCATAGAGGGGTAAAGAAAGGCTAGGAATATGATACAGTGGGGAAAATGTTTACAGGAGCGTCAGTCCAAATTATAAGGAAAGGCAAGAAGTGTGCGTTTTTTTCTGTGAGTCTCTTGGACAACATGGTTATAAATAATCACATATATATGGCTTTTATAACACTGTAGAAGAAAGTACTTATACATATTAATACAATATACTCCATTTTTTAAAAATGACATTATATATGATATAGCAATGTATTTGATTTTTAACACATGGGATGTATGCTGTTGGAGTGTTATGACTTAAAAAAAACCAACCCATGATATCCCTGTGTCCATGTATTTAAATATCTTATTTGAAGTTACTGTATTTAAGAATAGCTAAAATATGAAACAGAGAAAATAATCTGGTTAATTATGCCATTACAAAAGTCTAATATGCTGCCAATTTTGATTTAAAAGAAAAAATAAAATCACCCACTGCATATGTCAGCAATAAATTTTGATGTTTAAAAGTATGATCAGATTTTAGAGGCACTTTTACTTCAATATACCAACATTAAAATCTAAATACTTACAAAATTATATTTTCCACAAACCAGGTCCTATCTAGAGAATACTAAAAATCAACTAAAGCCATAATGTTTCACTTTACTGATCTCTAAATCAGATATGTGAATTTAAATAATTTGTAAATAAAATATGCATAAAAACTTAAACCCATGAGCCAAGTTTTACTCTGAAAGAACCTGAAATAAGCAAGATTACATCCTGAAAGTTTTGTGTAAATAAAATGTGGATGAATATATTACTCACAACTCGACAATATTTCACTACTGGTCCTTAATAAGGATTTTCAAGTTGTTTAACATTAGAAGTTGACAGAATATACGCACAATACGATAGCACTGAAATGATTATTTTCCCTTTACTATCTAGGTCCAAACATTTTAAATGCATCTCATCTAGTTCAAAATAGTTATTTTTCATCACTTCGCTATGTGAAATTAAATGTAAATGTAATAGCTTGCATCTACTAACCCCAAACTCCCAGTCTATCCCTCTTTCTCCCCTCTTCCCCCCTGGCAACCACAAATCTGTTCTCTATGTTTGTGAGTCTGTTTCTGTTTTGTAGATGGGCTCATTTGTACCATATTTTAGATTCCACGGATAAGTGATATCATATGGTATTTGTCTTTCTCTTTCTGACTTACTTCCCTTAGTATGATAATCTCTAGTCACATCCACGTTACTGCAAATGGCATTATTTGGTTCATTTTTATAGCTGAGTAATATTCCATTGTATATATGTGCCACATCTTCTTTATCCATTCATCTATCGATGGACATTTAGGTTGTTTCCAAGTCTTGGCTATTGTGAGTAGTGCTGCTATGAACATAAGTGTGCCTGTATCTTTTTGAATTATAGTTTTGTCTGGCTATATGCCCAAGAGTGGGATTGCTAGATCATATGGTAATTCTATTTTCAGTTTTCTGAGGAACTTTTATACTGTTTTCCATAGTGGCTGCACCAACTTACATTCCCACCAAGAGTTTAAGAGGGTTCCCTTTTCTACACACTCCCTGGCATCTGTTATTTGTAGACTTTTTAATGATGGCCATTCTGACTAGTGTACCTCATTGTAGTTTTGATTGCATTTCTCTTATAATGACATTGAGCATCTTTCCATGTGCCTACTGGCCATCTGTGTGTCATCTTCGGAGAAATGTCTATTAAGGTCTTCTGCTCAGTTTTTGATTGGGTTGTTTGTTTTTTTGTTGTTGAGTTGTATGTATTGTTTTTATATTTTGGCAATTAAACCCTTGTTGGTCACATCATTTGCAAATATTTTTTCCCATTCTGTAGGTTGTCTTTTTGCTTTTTGTTTGTTTTTATGGTTTCCTTTACTGTGCAAAAGCTTGTAAGTTTGATTAGGTCCCATTTGTTTATTTTTGTTTTTATTTCTATTGCCTTGGGAGACTGACCTAAGAAAACATTGGTACGATTTATGTCAGAGAATGTTTTGCCTATGTTTTCTTCTAGGAATTTTATGGTGTCATGTCTTATGTTTAAGTCTTTAAGTCATTTTGAGTTTATTTTTGTGCATGATGTAAGGGTGTGTTATAACTTCATTGATTTACATGCAGCTGTCCAACTTTCCCAGCACCACTTGCTGAAGATGAGCTACATTTGCATGAAGAAGTATATCTTTGTGTCAGTAAAGAAAAAGAGAACCTTTAGGTTGTGAAAATTAGCTGGTCTGAAAAACTATGATGCTACTCATTTCTGCCCTCCTGTGTCGGAAATTTCCTACAAATATCATGTCCTGAAAACTCGAGTTCATTTAAAGATAAATAAAAAGAAAGAAAAAAGTGGCATGGATCAATAAATACATTTTATAAATAAGTGAGGAAATAAACAGCAGAAATCTGCTGATCAAGAAGAAAAATTTATAAGAAAAATATTGCCACCAAGTAAGAAAGAGAGGGTTCAAGCATTTTGTCAAGAATTGAAATACTTTTTTTAAATAATTGCTTTATTATTAAAGCATTTATTATTATTAAAAACACACATAAATTACAAGAATTCAGGAAAGAAATGTGAAAAGTAAATATGAAAAGATGTAATAAATACAAAACAAAATAAACCACATAAACTTAAAAATAAGGGGATTTTAATGGAGAGTTGACAAAGTAACTATCAGAACCAGACTCCTCCGCACATGAAAAAGACGCTATAATTATCAGACTCAAAATTTTAAATAATTAAATATGCTAAAGGATCTAGTAGAAAAGGTAAACAAAATGAAGAAATTCAACATACATAAGATGAAACCTGATAAATATAAAAGTTGAAACAAACCCATAATTATACTTGGAAATATAATACTCTTTTCTCAGTAAGTGATAGAATAAGAAGGCAGAAAATAAGTAAACATATAAATAACATAAACTGTACTGTCAATCAACTTGACCTAATTGATATTAGAAAACATTACAGTCAACAGCAGAATATATATTATTCTTTCATGCACATGGAACAATCACTAAGATAGAGCACATACTGGGCCATAAAACAAATATTAACACATTTAAAATAACTGAAAATAAAATTAAACAAAAATAAAATAAAATGGAAATCTATAACAGGAAGATATATTGGAAAAAACCCACCGATAATTAGAAAATTAAACAACATATTTATAAGTAAACCATGGGTCACAGAGGAAGTTTCAAAGGAAATAATGTATATTTTGAACAGAAAATGAAAAGAAAATATATCAAAATTGTGAAGTACAACCAAAGCAATGCTTAGAGGGAAATTTATAGCAAGATGTGTTTATATTGGAAAATAATAAATAGCAATAATAAGTAAGTAAAAAAACTAAAAAAAACTAAAAAAAACCTAAAACTAAAAAACTAAAGCACAGGTTAAAAAAAAAAAAACAAACTAGAGAAGGAAGAGCAAATTAAACCCAAAGCAAAGAGTAGGAATAATAAAAATTAGAGCAGAAATCAATGATATTGAGACTAGAAAAGCAATAAAAAAAATCAAAAGCTGGTTTCAGAGCAAAGGGTATTACCAGTAATAAAGCATGGTATCTGATAATAACAAAGGAATCCATTCCTCAAGGGAACATAACAATTCCAAATATTTTTTTCCATATCATAACAATTTCAAAATAAATTTTAAAAACTGATCAAAACTAAACATGAAAATAGATAAATCCACAATTATATTCAGAGATTTTAATGTTCCTCCTTCAATAATTAATAGGATAAGTAGCAAAAATCAGTAATGATATAGCATATCTGAAACATACTAACAACTAACTTGACCTAACTGAGACATTAGGAGAGAGCAGCAAATAATAGTAGGACACATTCACTTCAAATGTACACAAAATATTTCCCAAGATAGGCCATATCTTACATAAAAATAGTCTCAATAATTGTTAAAAGAATCAAGTCATACAAATTTTCATCTCTAATCACAATAAAATTAAACTAAAATCAATAACAAAATGATGTCTGAAATAAAATCTCTCAAACATTAGCTAACTATATAATACCCTTTTAAATAACCTCTGGATCAAAGAAGAAATCAGAAAAGAATTTAGTGAATATTTTATACTGAATGAAAATTAAATCTCAACACATCATAATATTTGAGAATATGAGAGATGCCATTACATCACTTTGGGAGGAATTTATAGCATATGTAAATTAGAACAGAATAAAGGTGTGATTCAATCAATGCCCACAGTTTCCACTTTTTAAGGAAACAAAGAGCAAATAAAATCTAAAGTAAGTAGAAGTAAGAAAGGCCAGAGTGGAAATCAATGAAATATAAAAGACAGAACCTACAGAGAAAATCAATGAAATCAAAAGCTGATTTTTTGAAAACAATAAAAATTGATAAACCATTAGACACCATAATGAAAACCAAACCAAACCAAAAACAAAAAAAGGAGAAAGAGAAAACACAATTACAAATTTAAGGCAAAAAAAGAATCGAGAGATTCGATTAGAGCTACATCTATAAAAGAAATTGTATTTGTAATTAAAACCTTCCCACAAAAAAATAATTCTATGAATACATGGCTTTACTGATAGATTACCAAACCTTTAGGGAAGAAATAGAGCTAATAATAATCAAATTTCCACAACACTGAAAAAATGAAGAAATGTTCCCCGACTTTTTCTATGAGGGCAGTAATAAAACCAAAGACCTCAAAAGAAAAATAAACTAATGGCCAATGTCCCCCTTAAACAAAGACGTAAAATTTGTAAAAGTTTTGGCAAACTGAATCCAACAACATATTAAAACCAAAATACATCAAGACCAAGTGTTATTTATCCCAAGAGTACAATTTGGTCTTACATTTGAAAATCAGTTAATGTAACTCATTACATTAACCAATAGACCAAACAAATAGAGAAAGAAAAAGCTCTCAGTAAACTAGGAAAAAGGACCTTCCTCAACTTAATTGTGATCAATTGTGGAAAAACTACAACTAACATTACCTTTAATCTTGAAAGACTGAATATTTCCCCACAAATCAGGAATAAACAAGGATTTCCACTCTCACAAATTCAACATTATACTTGAGGTTCTAACAATTTCACTGAGACAAGGGGAAAAAAAAGCATTGTGTTTAGAAAAAAAAAGTATTCACAGATGACCTTATTGTCTATGTAGAAAACTGGCACAATCTACTAAAAACCTCCTATAATGAATGAATTGGTTCAGAAAAAATTCAAGATACAAGATCAACGTACAAAAATCAATTGCATTACTTCTTTAAGCAACAAGAAAATGTAACTTGAAATTAAAATAAATACTATATTACTATAAACACTGAAAAGTTTAGAGATAAACTTGACAAAACATACACAAGGTTTATCATTGAAATCTATAAAACATTGCTGACTGCAATTAAAGAAGGCCTAAATAAAGAATGCACTACACTATGCTCATTGGTTGATATACTCAGTGTTATTAAGATGTCAATTCTTCCAAATAGATCTATAATTTCAACACCTTCCAATTGAAATTCCAGCAACCTTCAATTGTAGAAATTGAAAAACTGATTCTAAAATTCATATGAAAATGCAAAGGACCAAGATTAGTCAAAACAACTTTGGAAAAGAATGGAACTGGAGGAGGAACACTATTTTCTAGAGTTACTATATAGTTACAGTAATCAAGATAAAGAGGTATTGGCATAAGGATAGATAAGCTGATCAATCAACACAAAGGAGGATCAAGTAATAGGCCAACACTAAGTGGAAAATTCATGCTCAACAAAAATGCAAAGGCAATTCAAGAAGAGGTTATCACTTTTCAACAAAGGGTACTAAAACAATTGCTATCCATATGTAGAAAAAACAATTTTTAATCTATACCACATAACATTGAACAAAAATTAACTGACCCTGGATCATAGACCTAATTGTAAGTCACAACACAATAAAATTTCTAGAATAAAACATAAGAGAAAACCTCTGTGACCTTGGTTACACAAATATTTTAAATACTTTGCAGAGATATTGAGAACCAAAAGCATAATCCATAAAAGACTAAATCGATAAATTAGACCTCAGAAGAATTAAATCCTTCTGCTCTTTATTTTTTGAATATTTGAATTTTATTTTATTTATTTTAAAACCGTCTGCTCTTTAAAGACACTGTTAAGGGAATGAAAAGATGAGCTACAGATAAAGAGAAAACATTTGAAACATATATCTGATAAAGTTCTTCTATCCAGAATATATTAAAATAAATTTTCAAACTCAATAATAAAAAAAAGTTCTTTAAACTAGTAAAGGTTTTGAACACGTGCTTTACCACAGAAGATATAAAGATGACAGATAAACACGTGGACTATCATTAGGGAAACAGAAATTAAAACCACAATGTAAAACCACAACACGTCTCTTAAAAAGGCTAAAATATAAAAAACAGATTGTACCACATGCTATAAAGATATGGAGGACATAGGCCCTTCTAATTTTGCTTGTATGAATGCAACACAGTTCAACCACTTTAGAAAACAGTTTAGCAGTTTCATATGAGGTTAAACATAAACTTACCATATGGCTCAACAATCCCATTCTCAGTGCCGTGTTAATTTATGTTCACACAAAAGCTTTGACGTGAATGCTGATAGCAGTTTTATTGATAATCACCAAAACCTATAAAAAAGCAAGGTGGATAATATTGTGATATGTATATCTAGTGGAATATTAGTCAGCAATAAAAAGTAATGAACTTTTAATGTATACAACATGGATGAATTACTAATTGTTTAGTTAAAGAAGCCAAATAAAACCGAATATCCACTTTATGGTTTAATTTATATAAAATTCTATATATTTCAAACTAATCTATCATGCCAGATAGGAGATCAGTTGTTGTGTGGGGCAGGAAGTGGTGGGGAGGGATGGGAAGGAGAACTTAGAAAGGAGCACGAGATAACTTTTGAGGATAATTGATATGGTTATTATATGGATTGCAATGTTGGTTTCACAGGTGTCTACATGTATCAAAATGTATCATATTGTACACTTTCAACATGTGCAGTTTGCTGCATGTAAATTATACCTCACTAAAGTATTTTTTAACTAAAAAAGGATTCATAAACTGCTATTGCTCAGGCTGCACCATTTACTCATTTAATTCAATTACTCAAATGATTTTAGAAGTGTCTATAGTTAGGATACAAGCAGAATTGAATTTTTGGACAAAACTGCCTGATGCAGTTCCTCAATAGATCCCTTTTTAAAGACAATTATTGTTAACTTGCTACCAGGTGTTAGTTGAGACTATACTACAGACATACATCAGGTAATCCTCGGCCCAAAAATACCTATCACGTCTTTGGTAATGCTAGTAAAACATATAGATAATAAAAGGAGATGCTTAGCAGATCTCATTCAATAAGAAAAACTGATATAATCAAGAGCATGCAATATAATGGGTTCAGAGGAGTTCAGGGAGGTCAAACCATCCATATGCAGTATGCTTCTCTGCCTGTGTGTTTAATGATAGAGCCCTCCAAAGATCTTCCCACAGCCATTGCTAGCTGGTTGAAATTCTATGATTCCCTCCAAACCAAAGGAAAACAAGGTGCTTTTTGGTTTTTGTTTTGTTTTGTTTTCATTGAGTGTAGTATTGCTATTTGAAAATGGGATGTATAATATCTTATAGACTGTAAATCTCTGGGAAAAGAAGGTAAGATGCCTAGTGGAAGAGAAGAAGGACAAATCTACACCATCACTAAAGCTGAGAGACACTATTTAGTAATACAATTTAAGCTAGTGTCCTCAGAGGGGGGATTGGAAATTTATAGATCCTAAAGCCATAACTAAGCTGGCAGTATGGTCATGTAAATGGGTCCTAGATGATTGTGCGATAAAAGCATCCCCACATGCACACACTTAATTCTGAAAATATCTGTGGAAATTTAAAGGAAAAATTGGAGTTAATCATGAAGACCCATCAACAAAACCTGGTAGCCAGTTCAGAAGTGGATTGGAATACTTAAATTATTGACTAGGTCAGATCCTTAGAACTGGGTTCAGATCTGGGTTCTTGAAATAAATGGACTTAAGCAATGCAAAGATGGGTCAAATGATTACATATTTGCTTCCACATGTTGAAGTAACAAATGTGGGGTAACTCACTGTACTTCCTTATCAGCAGGAAAGAAATGGCCTGAAGATGGCTTTAGACAAAATTTCCAGAGGAAAAGTATCTGTGACTAGCTGGCAAGTAGACTACATTGGACCCTACTAGGAGCCCTACAGGAGATACAAATGGGCATTGACTTGAATTGAAAACTATTCTGTAACAGAACCAACCATAGTGAGCATAATTAAAGGATTGTAACTTCAAAGTCTATCAATTTACTAACAAGCATATATTTCCTGTCATCAAAGTATGCACTTCACTGCTACTAGTGTACAAAAGCAATTAGTATACATAGGCAAGGTAACATAATATTACATAAAAATTTCACAGTCCTTATCACCTTCAGAACATTGGTTCTATTGGTCTCACTGAAAATGAAATAGACAACTAAATATTTGCAATTTAAAATAAGTGGTATAAAGGCTTGAATGGCTGCCTAAATTGACTAAATGGATGTTCTCACAAATGAAAGGCAGAGGTTCCACTGGAAATGCTTTTAGAATTTGGGAGTAAGGGGCTGGGGAATGCAACAACCATACAATACAACTTTATAACTTTTCCACCCCCGAAAACTATCATTTGATATCACTTCATTCATTACCATTAGAGAGAGATACCAATCCAAAGGAACAGGTATCCATAATACTAAATTTAATTGTATGCATGTATTTCCAGGAGATTAAGTGTGGCTTATAACCTCTCCATGAAGTTAAATTAGAAGTAAATTTGAATACGGCCATGTTACTAAGTGGCAGGATTATACCTCTAGTTACTTTCCTATCACATTCTAAATCTTCCTAAGATTAAGCTAAGGAGGAAGCCCTGATGAACTTAATGCATCTGTCTATTCTCTAAGCAAGCAAATGTCACCGGGGGAGGAAGGATATGGGCTAAAACAGGTAATAAGTGGACATGGAAAGAGATTATAGTGGGTGGGAAGAAGACACAAATACTAGATTATAACCAGCTGGGAAATGGAAGAAATGCAGTAACTTTATTGCAATAAGAGTGTCCCAGAGCAAGAAAAGAATACTCTTAGCTATTTCTCCCCACCAGTTGCTGATGGACAGCGGATCCTGACAAAAGAGAAATAGGACCTCTAAGGATTTATGGTCTCAGACTAAAGACTGAATCTGGATAATTTGGAGAAAAGATTTTACACAGAATTCCCTGATCACTCAACTGATAGGTAGCAAGTCAGACTTATTATTTGGTTTACAATTTCTGGGCTATATTTACTAATTTGTTTCTTTTTCTGATAATCTGAGAGATTACCTTTGATTTGCACAGGGTGAAAATTGCTGAACAGCTAGTCATCTATAGCTTGTGTGACTATGAATCAATATGACACGATAAGGATAGATATGCTGTGTGGCTATGTGTGACTATGAATCAATATGACACATTGCTAAGACGGCTGTCTGTGTGTGACGGGTAGCAGATTGCTACCACATACCTGAAATATTATTTGACTTGCTCTTCACCTACACTGAACATAAATTGGATGAAATGCCTTTAAAGAAAGTGGCTGTGGAACCTGGTTAGTTTGAGGGCAGTAGACACAAGGATGGTATTGCCTCATTCCGCCAATGACTGTCCTTTGACACTTTAGACAAACACTTGTCAGAGGATGAATGGCACATCCAGACTGAGCTTTGGGGTGGAATATGACCAACTGATGGTTTCATGAAGCACACAGTATTTTGGTTCATATTGCATACCTAATCTGTACCTATGCCATGAATGCCAAATGGCATCAATATATGAGGTAGCTTGAATAGTACTAGCCCTACCAAGTCAGATGTAATTTGGGCATTGTACAGTTCAGTCCAGAATTACTCATTTAAATAAATCATTATCATATTGAAAAATACTTGCTAACATTTATTTATGATACCGTCTGGAAGACAATACCCTGTAAGTCTAATGTAGTGTTCTGCAAAGTATGCCCTAAGCTTTGAAGCAGTGACATGGGCCTCATTTTCCTGTAGTCAGAATACAGAGATCTGGGAATCAAGGTGCAGGAGTGGCCCTTCTCACTAATATACCTAAAGATCCACTGAAATAGTTTTTTTATTCCTCTTTCTGAAACTTTAGATCTGGCTGAGAAGAATGTTTTCACGAAAGAATGTAATATTCACATTGAATTGGAAGGTGAAATTTACTAGTTGGCTATCTTGGGCATCTCATGCCAATGAAATACGATAGAGAAAAGCGTCTCTGTAACAGCTGTGGTGATTGATTCCAAGCACCAAGTGGAAATTGTCTTTCAGCCTGCCATATAACGGAGACAGGAAGTACTATGTCTGGAATCCAGAGAAATTCCTGGATATCTCCAGATGGCCAGTCACCAATTATCTCCAGTTTTGTTAGGAGTTAGGTACTTATAAGGAGAGGCTGGGAATCTTGTTAACACTTAGAGAAAAAAAAAAAGAAAAGAAAAGAAACAGTTTGCTTGTATTTCTACCCCAAGAATAATGAAGGTTAAATGGGGGAAATGGATTTCTCGTAGTAAACTTTAAATTTTGAAGCACAGTTTGTCCTTAGAACACAAGCAATAATTTCAGTATAGGATAGTGTTGAAGGGCCTAATTTTGGCATTAAACATAGGTCTTCTGAATCTTATACTGTATACATTACTGAAGACATTTCTTAACCTTTTTTCCCCTGAACTATCTAATTTGTATAATACCTTATATGCTTGCTGTAAAGATAAAATAGGATAATACAAAGTTCTTAACCCAGTGTCTGACAGTTACTTAGAAAATAATAGCTTTTATGCATATTACTACAACATATTATCAGATGATCATTAATTTGAATATGGAATCTAGAATGCTATGGATGGAAGGAGGCTTCATTCATTTCTACATTTTCAATTGATTTACATTATTATATAAGTTGTAGAGTGTCTACAAAAAATTGGCACTTGCCAGCTACATCTACAAGGAATAAAACATGTGCTGCTGCAGCTGCTAATTTTCAACACCCCTTGAAAGGAGCAGAGCGGAGATTAAGAAATGAGGCACTCTGTGCTCTGGGAAAAACTGGCAAAACAGGTCTTCAGAGAGTTGGATATTTTCAGGCGCCGATTTTATGAGCCCAATTCTCCTCATATATCTCCTTATATCTAGAAAAGCACTAAAATCCTCCGTGGTGATGACTGCTCCTTGTGACTAGCAGAAAACTTCTGCAAAAAAATATGTGCTTGATTGTATGTACTCCCCCTTCACCAAAATCACATATATACTGACCTTCCCTGCTGCCTCTTTGGAGCCGTTTCTCAGAACTATCTGAAATGCTGTCTCCTGGGCTATAATCCTCATTTTGCCCCAAATAAAACTTGCAGCTCTCACGTTGTGCATTTTTTTTTAAGTTGACAGTTTTATGGCGACCATGAAGAAGGGACCCAGAGTGGACTTCTCTTCGCCTGTACTCTAGGAGGAACTGGAACCTTGGTACCAGCAGAGGCCCCTTGCGCCCATCCACCTCCTCAGAGAGTCCAGACGAACTTGGGTAAGTCACTCCTGGTTCTCGGATCTCCCGTATTGCTTGATGATCCTGAGTTTTATTTGGCAGTGTATAGCAGGTTTGAAAGATAATGGTGGGGGGAGGGGGACTCAGTTGAAAGATGCCAGGGAATACCCACCCATGTGAAAGATATTTGGTCGGGGGTGTACCTGGTTGAAAGATACCAGGGTTTGCTCAGTTGTAGGAGACTGAGTGGTCTGCACTGAGTGGTTAGGTAAGAGGCTGATCTGATGCTTTTCCTCAATTCGGCTGCCTTAATAAAATTTGTCGGCATCAAAGTGAAGATATTACATGAGAGCTTTGCTCCAAAGAAAAGGGACAAGACTCCTCCCGGCGGTTTACGGCTTTCTCAGGTGACTGAGAAATTTACAGGAGTGGTGGAGGCAGAGTCTTCATACCATGCAGTGGTACCATAGGGAAACCCACTCATTAATTAAAACACTTGCTTGTCCAGGGGTTGCGGTTAAGAATTGGCCGTTCAGCGATCCGAGCACCCGTGGTGGTCTTAGATTACCAAAGGGAGAAACTGAGACACATAAGGGGGCTGAAACGACTCTAGGGTGACACCTAGAGGAGCTAAGCTCACAAGCAGCACACTGGCCCATAACACAATTTCACTAGTGAATTTTATCCCTGACAAATTCAACTTTAAAATGGGAAATAGAGCTTCTCAAACACGGAAACAAGAAGCATCAGAAAGCCAGCCCATGACTAACACTCCAGCCAGGTTTATGTGCATACGAGAAGTACCTACTTAATTGGGGAAATTATACTAAAGGAGATCTCAACCTAAAATGGCCAAATTGGGGTTCTTTTGATATTTCAAAATTGATACTTTTGTGCCCACAGTTAGAAAAAGCCAGCTGTTAGATCAAACAGACTGAATGGAATGCTTATTTTGGTATCTAGAAACTTCTAAAAAAGGAAATGATAGAGTAACTTCTTTGCAGGAAACCAATAATTAATTACTCGAAACTATATCAGACCAACTTTTCAAAACCATTAAAAAGAAAAGGGTATCTACAAATATTATGAACCTTCAATTGCGCCAATTAAGTACACAATGCCAGTCGAAGGTTAACAGACCCCTGTTTAATTCCCAACTAGTAGAGAAAGATTGTTTGAAGAAAAATAAAGAAAAAAATGTCTTTTCAGAATTCTGACCCTGAGGGAATAAGTCCTACTAGGAAAACCTGATTTTCTCTCCCTGTGCCTTGAGACCAGAGCTCTCCGGATCACTTATCTTATCTAGATCATCTCTAAATTTCTGATACTGAGGAAAAAAAAGAGGGGGGGACAAAAAAATTCTCTTTAAAATTTAACTTATTCCAACTGTTATTTACAACTAGTGTTTTATATTGTGATATTTGATTCATGACTAAGTTTAGAAAATGAAGCTATGAGACATCTTGTTGTGTCTGTATGTTTATGTGTGCATTATCTTTGTTTTTACTTTTGGATGGTATTATCAAAAATTAATATATAAGTGAGCTCTACTATTGGATTAAAGGAAATTAAGTGCTTATATAAAGTCTCAAAAAAAAAGACAGAAGGTAACTGGCCAAAATTAATTTCAGGTTCACATGAACTGGGAAATAGTCAGTATTAAATTAATACCTGGTATTAATGTTTGTTTGTTGATCTAATTAATATAGACATGTCTTTAGAGTCATCAACATTAAGTATAATACTTTTATTGCACCTAGGTTTAATATAAAAAATCTTGTTATATCTGTTACTTATTTGTCAGCAAGGCAAGTAACTTGATGTGAAGAAACTTTTAAGGAAAGAAAACATAAATGAAATAAGAGCTTTCAGATAAGCTCTATTAAGAATAATTATGCTTTAGGAATGTCTATCTAAAATAGTCTCTCCAGATTCTGGTAATTTGAAATTTGAAATTCTAGAGTTGTGCTAAATTAAGTTAAGTTATGTAATGGAAGCTTATTGAATAGCCAGGCCATTCCCAAATAAAATAAGATACTGAACGCTGGCTTCCTTTTACAGAGAAACAAAAGGTATTTAGGACTATTGATGAATATGTTTGGTGCCACATTCTCTAAAGAAAGCAAATGTTTTTAGAAAATATCACTGGTATTTATGTTCACCAATCTACAGAACACTAACGTAAAGGACAGTTCATAATTGCTTACTTCTTAGTTTTCACAAGAAATTAAGGTTGTCAGAGCTGAGGATTCTGATTTAAACATGTAATTAAAGGTAACAGAAATAATAAAGAAAACATTTCAGTATATAGTAGGAAAGTAGGATGTGTGCTTTCAGTAAAGAAGGTATGAGGAATGGAATCACATTTTATTAAGGAAAAGGAAGTAGGTCTGACTTATAGGCAGCTGCTTCTTAATGGGAAAATAAAGTGATGGATACACAGAGTGAGGAAAGGTTTGTGGAAAGTGGACCCCAAGAAAAGAATTTTGTGCATGGTCAGGATTGACTAAAGTTAAAATAAATTTAACTGAGTAAATGAATTTTAAAAGTAAGTGGGTGCAAAACTTGAATTTCATTTTTCTCTCTCTTAAGAGGACAAGATTTCTTAAAATGTTGAATTGCCTTTGATAACAGATTTCAATTTTCTTTACCTTTTAAGTGATCTGTTCCATAATTGCCTTTGAAATCTTTTATTGTTACTTTGGTAAGTGAATAACTACTGTTTCATAGTGACCTGTGATCCTATCTGAGGGCTCTAAACCCTTTTTGATATTTTTTTATACAAAACTTCCTAAATCAAATTCTAATGAAGTCCTTTTGACCTCTAGCTAACTGTGGGATGTTTCAAAG
Organism: Delphinapterus leucas; assembly: GCF_059928025.1. NCBI lineage: Eukaryota > Metazoa > Chordata > Mammalia > Artiodactyla > Monodontidae > Delphinapterus > Delphinapterus leucas. Next base: position 48,596,603 of record NC_143136.1, on the reverse strand, counting down.
GGCCCCTGAAACATCCCAAAGAGAGATATTAAACTAATTAGGTTCATTAGGTATGTTAAATTACATGGAAATATTGTCAAATGAGTAATAAATCTTCTTAGGTTATATTGTATGGTAAATGTTACTAATATAGACATCCTAGAAATTATATGGAGTTCCTAAAATTCTGATATGTCCTGGTAAAATGTTATCAGTCATAATTCTAGTTATTGTCTTAAAGTGTTGTATGTCACAGTAGTAACCAAGGTTCTTTGTCAATTGCACTGTAATCGGTTTTTAAACGTGTGTTCATAAATCTTTTGTCATTATAGACAGTTATGGTTTTATTCTGTTGCCTTTGCAAAAATGCTTTCTCTTCAAGAAAATTTATAAAAAGGACTTTTGGATAAATACAAGTTTCTGACTTTCAGACCACAATGCTGAACTGGGTAAGAAATTAAAGAATCCTAATGAGAAAACTGATGGCTTCATAAACTGTTAACAAAAAGAGTTAGTTACATAAGACTGAGTGAACTGGTAAATATGGTTATAATTTTTATGGTTTCTATCCGAAAAATTACTGGTTTAAATCTGTGTTTTCCAGGTATAAGAAATCTTTCCTTCAAACTAATCATGACTTACAGTAATTTGGTAAATTATACCTTTGTAAGCAGAGTTGAACGTTTATCTTTTTTCTCTATCTGCTCCTTCCAGAGATTGTAAACTCTTAGGTCCCCAGCAACTTTATCAGATCAATTAGGAAGGACACTCACTAACAGGTACAGAAGGCTCAAGGTATTTGGCGGACATTAAAAAGGGAAGAATTCACCTAGATCCGTTAGGTGAAATCTGTGATAAGCCCTTGGCATGACTTTCCTAGCCTTGAGAAGCCTTTTAAAAGTTCAGTATGAGACTCCTTATAAAAGTTTCAGCAAAGCAAAAAGCCTATATGACCAATTATGGTTATATAAATTATCAGGCCAAGTTTATTGAGACCAGACTTATTTTGCAAACAAATTAGTCTTAATTTGGTTGTATTTGGTAGAAATGAGGGCAATTTTAGAAAGAAAAAGACGTTTCAATGAATGTTAAACCCCAGTCTTGTTAATGGAGGTCTGTATTTACTTAGACTTACTTTCCAGATAGTTCCTTGCTATTACGTTATATTAATGTAATGTTTAATTGAATTATTAAAAGGATACTCTAAGTTTTTTTCTGAAGCTTATCTCAGTAATCTATCTTTGGATGAAGATCTGATGCTCCATGACCTGCAACCAGGGGATTATGCATACTGGAAAACACATAATTTAAAAGACTATCTCCAACCTAGATGGAAGGATCCTTATCAGGTACTCTTTAACTCATGCACAGAGAAACTGAAGGGAATTGACTCTTGGATTAATTTCCAATTACAAGGTGCCCCTGTACCAGACTGGTCTATAGAGAGGACTGCTGACCTCAAACTCATCTTAAAATGACACTCAAACAGAGGAAACTACACTCACACCAGGACTAGAGGATGACATCAGAAGTAGACAGCTTACCCAAGATGCTGGACCTGACTCATATGATCATTTACAATGTTCTCTTGACTTCTTGGACCTTTGCATATAAATCAAATGTTTTTCTATCATGGACACGATTCTATGCTAGTTTTAAAAATTAGTCCAGTTGCTGGGTTTGTGGCCAATTACCTGTGTCTAGGACTTCTGGATTACCTTGGTGGATTTCTCCACTCCAAGGCTCTAGTTGCACAATTGTTTTAGAAGAAAGTTCAGTTCTGTTCAGGCTACTCTTGATATTACTAGATGGGATCCCCTCACCTAGCCAATTAATAATACCTGCTCTGACCCTGGCCATAAAAATGAATTTTCCTCTAAAGTTACTCACACTCAAACAGAGCAACAAGCAAAATTTCTGTCAAGGAATAAAGCCTCCCACAATTATGGGATGGATTTATGTGATTAACACCAGGCTATGGTCATTTAAGTTTTAAGGCACCCCTTTATCTTGTGAACAATTAAATTATATTAAGGATAACCAGCCTAGTAACATTAGGAAATTGGGCTGGGAACCTTATGGACAGTGCCAATATATCATTTCCCTGAAAGATAAGGACTGGTACAGAACAGACAAAGTCAGATGACCTGAGGATATACTGGGCTGCACCTAACTGAAGTTCTTGGCTTAATTTTTACTTACGACTTTAATAATACTGCTAGCTATGTTATTTGTATTTTGCCTGTTTTACAAGATTGTTGTTTCTTGCATTACCAAATGTGTGACTGAGCCTCTGACAAAATATATAGCTTTATGTGAAATCAATGATTGTGATAGTGTAACTCTAGATATGGGAAGATACAACAAGAGGGAATTTTCCTGGACCATAACAAATTAGTAAGACAGGTGGCCCAGAGTCCTTAGTTACTGTTAAAAGACCTAGTCCAGTAATAGCACATTGAGTGGCCTATCAGGGAAATCTTTGCCAGACCTAAGAATGAGCCTTCCTAGAACCGTGGGATGAAATGGTCATGAAATGTCTCCCAACGCATGGTTGAATTTACGACCATGAGGGGCCCTGACAGCAACAAATTGGCACTTGCCATTGGCACTTGCCAGCTACCTCTACAAGGAATAAAACATGTGCTGCTGCAGCTGCTGACCTTCAACACCCCCTGAAAGGAGTTCAGGTGGTGAGCAGAAATGAGGCACTCTGTGCTCCGGGAAAAACTGGCAGAACAAGTCTTCAGATAGTTAGATAATTTCAGGAGCTGATTTTATGAGCCCAATTCTTGTTATCTCCTCATATCTAGAAAAGCACTAAAATCCCTCATGGTGACGTCTGCTCCTCGTGACTAGAAGAAAACTTCTTTCCAAAAAATATGTGCTTGATTGCATGTACTCCCCCTTCACAAAAATCACATATATATTGACATTCCCCCCTACCTTTTTGGAGCAGTTTCTCAGAACTATCTGAAATGCAGTCTCCCAGGCTATAGTCCTCATTTTGCCCCAAATAAAACTTGACTCACAACTCTCACACTGTGAACTTTTTTAAGTTGACAATAGCACAGGGAATTATAGTCATTTCTACTTTTAAATTTTTCAGAAGAGGAAATTGAGTCAGAGGGAGAGATAAATAACTTTGGCTAAGGTCAGAGTACTAGAAAAGAGTGCAAAAGTTTTGAAAATCAATTATTAAGGGATAGCACCTTTATGAAATTCATAGGCAGAAATTTGTAAGAAAATAAATATGCTAAGACCACAGTAATAACTTTAACTTCCAGCCACAAATTTCAAAAATTTGATAAATCTATACACTTCTTATCACAAACCAGTTTGGCATACAAAAATTGAAAATGAGATTATCTCTTGAACCTGAATCCATGAGTCTGGAAAATAGTCATTGTCTTGTGAGTTGGCATTATTACTTCAAGTTAAGGTGATTCTTAGGCAGGTACTATGTGCACAGTAGTCATAGATACAGCAATGATTACTTACTTTTAAATTATCTTTTTCTAAGCTTAAAAAAAATTAAAACTCTGTGTGGGTGTGGGTGGGGGGTTGGGTGTGCTTTTATTCTTCCTGGGGATAGGATGGAAAGCTTCTTAAAGGGGTATTTTTAAAGAAGAAAATTATATAATCCCAAAATGTAAATCAGAAAAGGTATCCTATTTCTTTCTTGAAACAGACTGGATCACTGACATTTATATTGAACTCCTATATCCTACATAATTCTATGATAATCTTTAGCTGATTAGAATGTTTCATCATATTTAGAAACTAATATAAGAATTTGGGGAAGAAATATAATTATAACTGAACAAGGGGAACAACCCATGGCTTAAAATCCAAATGAGGAATTCCAGGTTCAGAAAAATAATAACACAATCTAATGCTCTATTAGAATAAAATAATTAAGATAAATGTAAAAATCAAGTGGCACTTATAGGCACAAGATACATTGCATATAGTTAAAATAACCCTAAATACAGTGCAAACTTCACAAAACCTTGCTCAAGCTTAAGAAATAAAACTTTAAAAGATCAAGACTCATCAGAGGTCAAGATAGATTTTTGTTTGATTTTTCTTGCCTCGAGGACTGTTTTATCCAGGAAAATACTCAAGCTTTTTGGCATATGAGTATTTGCCTGTGTCATTCTTTTAAAAGGAAAATTGACTGCCTCAGCTTCTTCCCCTGGAAACACCTTCAAAATAAGCTGTGAAACCTAGATCTTAATTTAGTCTTTGTAATAGAACTGTTATTGGTGGTGGAAAAAGTCGCAGGGTGATTTAATAAAGACCACTTACTCTCTCTTGTTCTCTTACAAACTCTTTAGCTGTTCTGTTTGAGTTTGAAAGTTTAAATATAATAGAGCTCCTAATCTATGATTTTTGGTATTGGACTTCTTGAAATAAACTCTACTTCTCATTACCAGTTGAGGTATTGATCCTTTAAAGGGTATGTCTACATGCCCTCTCTACTCAATTTCAAAAGCCCAGTGCTTTTGCTCCCCTCTTGAAGTCAAGCAAATCTTTGTTTAAGCGGGTCAACAAATCTTTGTTTAAGGGAGTTGATTTTAATTTATGTTGTAAATAAAATTTCCTCTGCATTTATGCTGATAACACTTAGTGCAGAAAAATAACGTAGAACATTTACTTTTGAAAGGTCCTTTTTCCCAACTTCCAAACGTAGATTATTTTTGTTGCCCCATTACATACTGATAAAGTCCAGCTTTAGCGCTAGGTAGAAGTAAGTTTATGTGATAAAAAGCACCTAGGGGCAGGACAGGAATAAAGACTCAGACATAGAGAATGGACTTGAGGACACGTGGAGGGGGAAGGGTAAGCTGAGACGAAGTGAGAGAGTGGCATGTACATATATACACTACTAAATGTAAAATAGATAGCTAGTGGGAAGCAGCCGTATAGCATAGGAAGATCAGCTCAGTGCTTTGTGACCACCTAGAGAGGTAGGATAGGGAGGGTGGGAGGAAGACGCAAGAGGGAGGGGATATGGGGATATATGTATACATATAGCTGATTCACTTTGTTATACAGCAGCAACTAACACAACAATGTAAAGCAATTATACTCCAATAAAGATGTTAAAAAAAAGCATAGAATACTTATGTAAAGCTTAATTTTTAAAATATTAATCTCAATCTGATCTTTTCTACTGGTCTTAATGAAAAGAAACAGCCACACACATATGATTTATTGTAGAAGGCACCAGAAGGCAGAGAGTTTTGAGTACTAAATTCACTCACATCAAAAAATTTCAAACAGCTAAAAACAGCAGTAAAAAATCAGGAATCAAATGTCACTTCAAAATAACCCAGTGACAAGAATCAATGCCTATTCATTTTAAAGATTTCACATTAGACTGTACATTTCCGGAGGCCACTGCAATGAAGCAAGGAATGAATAAATCTTAATCAAACGTCACGGTGATGGAAAAGTGGACAGAGTTGAAAAATACTTAGAAGGTGGTAAAATCAGATGGACTGAGTAAGTGTGAATGAATGTTATGTATAAAAAAGGGGAGGAATAAATGATGATGATGAAGCTTCTAAGTCATAACCATTAAAATGATGTCATGCAGAGGGGTCACAGACAAACTGTCACAGCACCAAGAAAGGCAGATATAAAATTGGGGAAAACTTGCAATCACATAGTAATAGAACATATACAACTCTGAAAATGTTTGTTATCCTCCAGCTTAATCAGGCAAATTAGTCTGCATGTACCATGATCTAATTTTTTTCTCTATTTCTGGGATTTCTAATATTTAGTATTGGACACCCAAAGTTTTTCTTAAATTTCATAATCCCATCTCTTTTATTTTCCATATATTTTTCTTCCTTTTTAAAGAAATGTTTTCAACTTTACCATCCCAAAATTTTATTAATTTAAAAAAATGTTCTGCTATAGTATGTTTAATTCAAACAATTCCTGTTTTGTTCTCTGAGTACTCCTTTCCATAGCAATATCTTTCTCATCTCTCTGAGGAAATTGTCTTTGGTCATCCAAGCTAATTGTTTCCTGCAGGTTTGTTTCAGTATCAGATTTTATTTTTACGGGTTTTCATCAAATATTTGGGGATTCATGGCTGTGCATTCATGTTTAAGGAGGAGGCACTAAAATGTTGAGCAGAAACTTCACATTTTTAGGCAAGGATTATCAAGTGAAAACTTCGAATTGATAATCTGGCAGCATCTTCAGAGATTTATTTCAGGATAGTTATAATACTCAGATAAAAATCTTCCTATTCCCTGCACAGAGGATATAAACCTGGCTGCCAATAAGAGATGAGGTCCAAAAAGGATGCACTGGAGTGCTATCTATGTGCCATGGTGCTGACTGTTCCTCTACCATAACATGGCATCTCCCTTATCATTTCACCAAACTCTACTCCAAGGGTGAAAAGAACTTTTCCCTTGTTAAAACCAAGTTCCCTCCCTACATAATGGAGCTCACTGTTTCTTTTGATGATGACAATGAGTCCAACTTTTCTTTTCACTTAGGGATGAGTCCTGTTCCATGGCATAAATTGTTCTACATAAATCAGAATGTACTGCCTTTAAAAAGCATTAAACTAAATAGTTTCTTAAATTAAAAAAAAAGAGACAGAGCTGAAGGTGGGAAGGGGCCTGGATTTTGTCAGTTGTTGTGTGGGTTTTCAACTTATCCTTTTGTTTTCAGTACTCTCTTCCTGAAGTTAGATGGTCCTGGGTGTATTCCATACAGATGTCACTGGATCACTCTCTCCAAAGACCAAATTTTCAGGTTTCTGCTAGTTTCTGCTAAAGATTTTCCACTTTTTTTTTTTTAGAAGCTCAAGAATTCAACAAACCCTTTTGCTTTCGAGCCAATTCTGCCCCATGTTTAGAGCTACCAATTTCTGAGGTTTTTATGGCTTCCACAGTGAAAATCATGTTACTTTTGTGCTTCTCCTGCTATAACTCAAGGATTATGTTTCTCAAATTTGCTAATTTCCACTAATCCATGCACTTTTCAGTGTCCAAAATTGTGTTCTTATAGATTTCTCTTTTATTATTTTTGCACTTAAGGAAGGATTATTTATTTATGTGAATATTTTACTGTCATTTTAGTAAAATTTTAGAAGGAAATTGGGCAAATGCATGTGCTTAATTTGCCATCTTTGAAAGAAAGTCAATCCAATTGTTTATTGGATTTTAAACCTCAATTTTTAAAAATGATGTTTAGATGAACATCATTACTGTGTTTGTTTTTTTTTTCTCTCCCCTTTGATTTACAACTAAGCTGACATAATTGGAGGTGAAAAAAAGAAAGCACCTCTGCACAGCATACCAGGACATCTGAGAGGTTTATCCAGCTATGTACCCAAAAGTAGGTGGATTAGACTGTGGAGGATGTAGCAGAGTGAGGGAAGTTGCAGTAAAGCCAGGGGTGGCAGAGGCAGTGACTGCAGAAAAGGCAGCAGCAAGCCAGCAGACCTTTCTAGCAGAAGAGGTAGAGGATGAATACAGTGAGTGGGGGTCAGCTCAGCCACCTGCACTGGAGGGATCAGTTTCTCTCTCTGAAGAGAGGCAGAAGTGACATGGGGGAAGGAAGAGAAGTAGGCAGACACAGAGAACTGCAGGAAAGTGTCTCCTGTTGTCTGCCCAGGAAGCAAGAAAACTGCCCATGGACCTCTGGGACCCAGCAACTTGAGGATCTCTCTACCAGGCCAGTGGGCGTGCCCTAAGCCCCAGCTGCTAAGTACACACCTTTCTCCTGCTCAGTCACCATCCTTTGCTTTTTTTATTATTATTTTTTAATGTGTGTGTCCCTAATCTTGGAGGCAAGTCAGTATCCATAAGAGAAACCAAAAAACCTGTGCTATAACGTCACCTTCTGGAAAACAAAAGGAAGGCTACTAACTATCAATCTGTTGAACTGTTAAAATCGAAGTAAACAAGTCCTTGCCTAAATAAGAAAGGTACTTGCTACTTCAAATGTGGAGGAAGAAGCACTTCTCATCAAACATCATGAAAAATCATGGTAAAAATTATGGTAACAATTCTCCAGAAATCAAACCCAAACACATGGAATATTGTGATCTAACTGATATAGAATTTTAAATAGCTATTATAAAGGAATTCAAAGAACTACAAGAAAAATTCAAAAAGGTAATACAATCATCTCAGGAATATACTTAACAAATAAAAGTACTTTACCATTGTGACTGAAATTCTAAGAAAGAACCAAACAGAATTTCTGGAGCTGACCTACTTAATAAATTAGATTAAAAATGCATTAGAATGCACTGGAAATAGAGCAGATCATGTGGAAGAGAGAATTAGTGAGCTCAAGGGTAGAAATATAGAAATGATTAAGGCAGAAGAGGAGAGAGAACTAAAATTTTTTCAAAGTGAAGAAACCATATAAGAACTATCTTACTCCATTAGAAAATCCAACATAAGAATAATGGGTATCCCAGAAGTAGAAGTGAGGGAGAAGGGGGAAGAGAGACTATTAAAAGAAATAATACCTGGGAACTTCCCAAACCTGAAAAAGGGACTGGTTATACAAGTTCACAAAACTCATAGCACATCTTAGTATCTCAACACAAAAAGACTTTCTTCAAGACACATTATATTAAAACTGTCAAAGTCAACAATAGAGAAAGAATTTTAAAGGCAGCCACTGGGGAAAAAATGACAGTAACCTACAAAGTTATGACCATTAAGCTATCAGCAGATTTCTGAACAGAATCTACAGGCCAGGAGAGAGTGGAAGGACATATTCAAATTATTGAAAGATAAAAACTGTAAGCCAAGATACACTACCCAGCAAAGTTATTCTTCAGAAATGAAGGAGAAAGAAAGGCTTTCTCAGATAAACAAAAACTGAGGAAGTTTATCACCATTAGACCAGCCTTACAAGAAATGTTGAAAAGAGCACTTCAAGTTGAAACAAAAAACAAAACTATATAAAACTCTGATTAAGGTAATAAATAGTCAGAATTAGAATACTGTAACTCATTCCTAGAATAGTATATTAAACTCTTAACTCTTAGCATAAATGTTAAAGGAAAAAAGCATTAAAAATAACTGTTGCTACTACCACTTGCTAACAAAAGTCACAGCATAAAAAATGTAATTTGTGACATCAAAAACATAAAAGGGGAAGAATAAGAAGATGGAATTTTATAGGCAAATGATAAATTGCTATCAGAAATAGGACTATTTCATTTGGTATGTTTTATGTAAACCTCATGGTAACCACAAAGTAAAAATCTAGAGCAGAGACGTGAAACACAAAGATGAGACTGAGCAAATTACCATGGAAAATTGCCAACTTACAAAGGTATAAATGGAAGGAAAAAGAAACAACAGAGAGACAAAATAACCAGAAGGCAAAATATAAAATGGCAATAGTAAATCCTAATATAAATGGATTGAATTCCCCAATCAAAAGGCACAGGGAAGCTGGATGGAACATACACAGAACATCCAATCCAACAGCAGCAGAATACACATTCTTCTCAAGTGCACAGGGAACATTCTCCAGGACAGATTATATGATAAGCAACAAATCAAATTTTAGCAAATTTAAAAAAACTGAAATCATACCAACTGTCTTCTCTGACCACATGATATGAAACCAGAAATCAACAGGAGGAAAGTGAGAAGATCTACAAATATGTGGAAACTAAACAACATACTTCTAAACCACCATTGGGTCAAAGAAGAAATCAAAAGGGAAGTAAAAAATTATTTCAAAACAAATGAAAATGAAAAAAAACCAATGCATCAAATATTGTGGGATGCAGCAAAAGCATTTCTGAGGGGGAAGTTTTAGAAACAAATGCATATATTATGAATTAGAAATATCTCAAATAAACAACTTTACAACTCAAGAAACTAGAAAAAGAAGAGCTACCTAAGCCCAAAGTTAGCAGAAGAAAGGAAAGATTAAAAATCAGAGTGGATTGTAAATTAAACAGAGGTCAGAAAAACAATAGAAACTATCAACAAAATTAAGAGCTGATTCTTTGAAAAGATAAACAAATTGACAACCTTTAGTTAGATTAAGAAAAAAAGAGAGAAGACTCAAATAAAATTAGAAATGAAAGAGGTGACATTACAACTGATACTACCAAAGTATATAGAATCATAAGTGACTACTATAAACAATTATATACCAACAAATCACATAACCTAGAAAAAGTGAATACATTTTTAGAAACACACACCCAACCAGTACTGAGTCAGGAAGAAACAGAAAATCTGAAGACTAATAAGGAATCTAGAGATTGAGTCAGTAATCAAAAAACTTCCAGCACAGAAAACTCCAAGGCCAGATGACTTCACTGGTGAATTCTACCAAAAATGTAAAGAATTAGCACCAATTCTCCTCAAACACTTATAAAATATTGAGAAGGGAACACTTGCAAACTCATTCTATGAAGCCAGCATTACCTTGATACCAGATAAAGATACCACAAGAGTAGAAAACTATACACTAGTATCCATGATGAATATAGATGCAAAATTTCTCAACAAAATACTAGTGAATTAAATTCAAGAACATATTGAAAGGATTATACATCATGACCAACTGGGATTTACCCCGGGACACAAGGATGATTCAACATATACAAGTAAATAAATGTAATACATCATATTAATAAAATGAAAGGTAAAAATCACATGATCATCTCAATAGATGCAGAAAAACACCTGACAAAATCAACATCCTTTCATGATAAAAACCCTTAACAGATTGGGTATAGAAGGAATATACCTCAACATAATAAAGGCCATATACAACAGACCTACAGCTGACATTATACTCAGTAGAGAGAAATTGAAATTGTTTCCCCTAGATCAGGAACAAGGCAAGGATGCCCTGTTTCACCACTCTTATTTAATATAATACTAGAAGAACTAGCTAGAGCAATTAAGCAAGTCAAAGAAATAAAGTGATCTAAGTTGAAAATAAAAAGTAAAATTGTCATTCTTTGCTGATGATACCATCCTATATATAGAAAATCCCAAAGAATCAGCCAAAAATAAACGGTCAGAATTAATTTAAAATTTCAGTAAAGTGGCAGGATACAAAATTAACAAACAGAGATGAATTGCATTCCTTTAAACTAATGATGAAGCATCAGAAAAAGAAATAAAGAAAACCACCCTACTCAAGATAGCATCAAAAACAAAAAAATTTTTAGAATTAAATTTAACGAAGGAAGTGAAAGATCTGTACAATGAAAACTACAAGGCATTACTGATAGAAATCAAAGACACAAACATGAAAAGACATCCCATGTTCATGGATCAAAAGAATTAATGTTGTTAAAATGGCCAAACTACCCAGAGCCACTTACAGATATAATGCAGTCAGCATCAAAAATACCAATCCAAAATATAAAAAGAACTCAATAAACTCAATAACAACAACAAAAAATCAATCTGATTAATAAATGGACAGAAGAACTAAATAGACATTTCTCCAAAAAGGACATCAAATGACCAACAGACACATGAAAAGATGCTCAATATCACTAACCACCAAGAAAATTCAAATCAAAACCACAATGAAATATCACCTCACACCTGTTAGAATGGCCACCATCAAAAAGACAAGAGGCAACAGGGTCTGGCAAGGATGTAGTGAAAGGGAACTCTTATATATTGTTGGTAGAAATGTAAATTGGTCCAAACACTATGGAAAACGATATGGAGCTTCCTCAAAAAATTAAAAATAAACCTACCATATAATCCAGCAATTCCACTTCTGGGTATATACACAAAGGAAATGAAAACAAAATTTTGACCATATATATGTACTCCTATGTTTATTGCAGCATTATTCACAATAGCTAAGACATGGAAACAATGAAATGGCCATCAACAGATAAATGAATTAAAAAGATACAGTAATATACACAATGGACTATTTTTCAGCCATGAGAAAGGAAGGTATCTTCCCTTTTGTAACAACATGGATAGAACTTGAGCACATTATGCTAAGTGAGGTAAGTTGGACAAAGACGAGTACTATATGATATCACTTGTATGTGAAATCTAAAAAAGTAAAACCTGTAAAAAACAGAGTAAAATGGCGGTTACCAGGGGTGATGTCAGGGGAAGAGGCGTGGTAAATCAGAGAAATGACGTTTATGGGTACAAACTTGTAACAAGTAGTAAATAAGCCATAGAGCTCTAATGTACAGTATAAAGAATATAGACAACAATATTGTACTGAAATTATGTAATGTGATAAATATTGCTACATTAGCAATCACTCTAGAATATATAAATGTATAAAGGTAACACACTGTACACCTTAAACTTACGCAAAGTTACACATCAAATTTATCCAATAAAAAAAATAGAATGTTAAAAAAAATGAAGTTTTTCATGCTATCTGTTCTTTACCTGTTGAAATCCAGTTGATTATCTCCCAGGAGACACCATGATAAATTTCAAACATTGCACATTTGAAGTTAGGCAGAATTGAGTTAAAAATTCATTAATAGTGCATGATACTTGCATAACATAGAGGGAAATGATTTCATATCTGATAGTATTGTTTTCAATATCTCTAAAATCTTAAATAAGGTCATTTTCTTAACAACCTTAAAAATGTTTAGCTACTTTTGAACTATAAAGACAGTTTCTTGGTACCAGATGAGAAGAATACAATTAATTTTTGTAAATCAAATATTTAAAGCCATTCATCAATGACAGCAAGATGCTGTAATACATCTCACAATGTTAAGTTCTTACCAGTCAACAAAATATCTTGAAAGCTATTGAAAGCAATTCCCTGAATATATATCTACAATTAAAGATATCCTCATCAGAGTGGCTAAAAATAATTCAAACACCTCAAGTAAGGCTTTCTCTCTAAGAATATTTAAAGAAAAAATTTTTTACTATGTATCCATGACAGGTATCCATGACAGGTTGGAAGTTGCAATTCTAATATCTGATATAAGATTTGAGCACAAATTCTAAATCTAAATCTCATGTTCTTTCCAAGATGAAATGTTTTCACTTATTTCTAAGCTTATTCTAAAAAATGCAGAATCATCCTTTCTTTTTTCTTTTGGAAATAATCCATGAATATTCATGTTGCCATGTAGCTTTGTTTTATGTAATTGAGGCTACATTTAAATTAAATATTCCAGTGAACTCCTTATGCACTGTTGTACTACCAAATCATTGTTTATTATAAGCACACTAACTAGAATACAGTTGTGTAATGATGTTTAGAAAGCACAGCACTCCTCACATCTACCAATATTAGGCAGATAATTCATTCACTTAGGGTATGTCAGGCCATTTTTGAATTCCAAGTAAATAAAAATGGACTAAAAGAAATCATTACACTTAGCCCTTTATATTTAGGTAACTATTATTTATTTGCAAAGATCTTCTTTTACATTTTTTGATAATAGCTATCAATTTTAAATACGTAATCAGTGTACATTCCAAAATGCATATTAGAAAATGCATGTACACAAGAAAAATAAAACTAAAAATGGATACACAGAAACTTAAAATGTTTTTTCTATTAAATATTATTGAAACTCCCTGCTCATGACTGCTATGTAACTAAACTCTTATTTCTTGAAATGTTTTCTTTTCCTTTTCTGAGGTCTTCTTATTCCATTTAAATTTTAAATATATGTAATCAATGGTTCCCAAGTTCCACAGGATAAAGTTTGTGCCATTTAACAGAGCATAAAATGCACCCTGTGATCTTACCTTTGCTTAACACTCTAGCCTTATCTCTTTTAATTCACATTAATCTCCAGCACTTAAACCATTTATTGAGTACCCTACATGCAGTTGTGTTTCACCTTTCTGGCATCACTCAAATCGTTCCCTTTCCCCAAAATGTTGTTGCTGTTATTGTTTTCCTCAGTTTTTCTCACTAACTCAGCTCTGAGGTAGCTTGAACACAAAATCCTCTTTCTTCTAAAAAATTAAGCTTTAGTACCATCTTCAGCATATTCATATACCATGCCCTTACATGTTAAATCACTGTATGTATTTTATCTTTATCTTTCCTACTAAACCAAGTTTGTTGTATCCATTACTATTGTCATAAACTGAAAGTAGCAGAATACCTAAAATGCCTGAATGAAAAAAGGTACTTAATTGTCTCATGTAATATTCTGGAAGTAGGAGATTCAGAGTTGGTTTCAGAGCATTAATTCAAATCACTGAAGAGGTAGCCTCATTACCTAGTCCCACTCTACCATCCTTGGCATTTTGGTATTAAATGTGTTGCTTCAGGATTCCAATATTTACTGAATAAACATAGAACATGCTGTATGAAAAAAAATTAGTTTAATTTTGTAGATGTGCTTCATTGTGTTACAAAAATATAGTGTATTTAATTGGTCATAATTATAGTTTAATTAATATATTGAGATCCAAAAAAACCTATTTTTTAAAAATTTAAGCTAGTAAAGCCTGAAATGAGTAAGAAAGATATATATAAATATATATATATATATTTTTTAATCAGAATGTCTATGATGGGCTACATAGTAACGTCTAATTTAGGTCAATTCTTTGTCAATATTTCTTGCTCTATATATTAATTCTTGAAATGAGTAGACCTTTCACAGAACTACATAATTACACTAAGGATAAACAAAAAAGGAGAAAAAGAAAGAAAAAACATTGTTTATTTGATAGTTTGCCAAAAATAAGAATTTATGATCTGATTTCTATTGCTTAAGTATAGTAAATACCCAACTTATCAATGGCTTATGATAAGAAATTTATGCACAAACAGGTTGTTTGATAAACAGAAATTATTACTTAATGGAAACATTTTTTCATGTTTACTAAGTTTTATGGTAGATGATATAATGTATAGTGCATAAATATATAATATTTTACCAACACTTTAGAACATGACCAACATATTCGATAGTAAGATGTACCTGTACTAACTTATTTAAATTTGCAATCTTCCCATACCACAGTGACTAAGTCTCTCATTAATTCTAACCCTGTGGTGGCTGCCTCTTCTATTTTCCATGCTTCTCTGCCTTGTGCTCTGGAAAGCTGGTCTTTATAGCCTGCATATCAGGCTCTCTTGCTCTGTGGCTCCATGCTGAGACTGGCTATTGTGTGGCACTCTCAGAAGATTAAAAAATAGAAGAGAGAGATCAGAATATTCATTCCAGCAGTTCCTTCCTGGCTTAAGCCCTAGTTTGTCATTGGTGTGTTTCTTTGTTTAAGGCTAGAGGTTCTGTGGGGCAATCATATTCCTGTGGGTACAGCCCTCACCATGTACTGCTTTATGGCTCCCTTACCTTGCCAACTCAGGTCTGGATGTGGTGAAGGCTTTCCAGTATTGCCAGTCCCTGCATGCTTCCAAATCCATGTCTATTCTTTTATAATAGTCCATTTATTAATTTATTTTTAATCACATTTCTGAAAATGTGAACTATTTTTCTGTTGGCACCTGGAGTAATATATTCTTTTCTAATTTTTCATTCTTATTGCACTTATTACCTTCTTAGGTACTATACAGTTTAATATTTATCGTGCATATATTGTCTGTTTCCTCCTACTACGATATAAGTAGTACATGGGCAAGAAAGTGCCCCTATGTCCTAGAATAGGACCTAACATATAAATAGGCATTTAAAAATATTTGTTGAATAAATAACTGGGAAATTGGATTCAGAATTCCAATTTGATATACTAAGAACACATCTCCTTTTATTGCTAGGTTGACAAAGAGATCAGCAACTCCTGTGCCCCATTACTGTTAGACTGCTGGAGCAGATATTCTTTGTATCTGAAGCAACATTATCTATTTTTCGGTCAATAGAAGCAGCTTTGGCAGAGCAGGCTCAGTGCACTAAGATTATGAAAAGATCTGCTGGAGTTATGTTGAAAGCACAATAGAGATTCAGGCCTCTCAGCAGGGGCAGCTCCCCAAGTTGTCCTCAATGATACTTTAAAAAGAAAAAGGATCTCTTTCCCTACTGACAGCAACACCTTCAGCTTTAACCAGGTCCTTCTGTTTCACACTGCAAATACACCTCTAATTCTATCTCCATTACCAGCTACTCCAGCCACTTTAATAAAGAGGAGAAAACTGAATTAACATATCAATAGAACCAGAATTCCACTTAGAAAAAATTGTCATTACTTGGGAAAAATGTTTAGATTAATTGCTTGACTTAGTAATGGTGTCACTATATAACATTGAGGGTGAAAGAGGGCACAATTTTAAACCAGAATTCCACTGGGCAAAGCAAGACATATGTTGGCAGTAGTTAGAAAGGACTGAGTTAACAAATGCCAATTGGTGTCAAGAGTTCAAAGGAGTAGAGAAGTGGCTATGTAAAATTTAATATATATGATCATAATATGGGACAAAGAAGAGAAGAAATACAGTTGAAGGGAAAAGAGAGAGGGAAGCAAAAAAGTTGGCCTAATACTGTGAGTTTTTGTTTGTGATCTTGATCTGGCACATCTTTTATAAGTTTATTGCCAAACCCATGAGCAATGAAATTATTTTAACTGATGTGATGATATTTATTTATCCAATCTAATTTGAATATTTACGAGTTTCCATGCCTAGACTCTTTCAAATGTAATAAAATATGCAATATGTGCAACTTAGTATCTCTCTAAATCACCACCTCCCCCTCATTTGAATTCCTAAACATATATGGCCCAAGGATTCTGATTTCAGATTGCAGACATACAGTATCATGTTATAGCCCCTGCTCTCCATTACTATTATGATGTTAATCTTATTTGTCAATTTACTTAGACTATGATGCCCAGTTGTTGAGTCAAACACCAGTCTAGATGTTGCTGTAGAGGTGTTGTTTTTTTTAGCTGTGATTAACATTTAAATCGGTAGACTTTGAGTAAAGAAATTATCTCCCCTAATGTGGATAGGGAACTTCGTCCAACCAGTTGAAGGGAGATAATCTGGAGGAAGAAGGAATTCTGCTTCCAGACTGCCTCAGACTTGAGACTGAAACATCAACTCTTTCCTGGATCCAGTCTATCAGCCTGCCCTGCACAATTCAGTCTTGTCAGCCCCCACGATCCTGTTGAGTCAATTCCTTAAAATCTCTCTTTATTTATATCTATAGCTACTGATATCAATATCTATATTTGATTGTGTTTTCTCGGGAGAATCAAACCGATACACCAACTTTTTTTTTTTTTAACATCTTTTTTGGGGTATAATTGTTTTACAATGGTGTGTTAGTTTCTGCTTTATAACAAAGTGAATCAGTTATACATATACATATGTTCCCATATGTCTTCCCTCTTGCGCCTCCCTCCCTCCCACACTCCCTATCCCACCCCTCCAGGCGGTCACAAAGCACCGAGCAGATATCCCTGTGCCATGCGGCTGCTTCCCACTAGCTATCTACCTTACGTTTGTTAGTGTATATATGTCCATGCCTCTCTCTCGCCCTGTCACAGCTCACCCTTCCCCCTCCCCATATCCTCAAGTCCATTCTCCAGTAGGATAAACCAACTTTTAAAATATAAATTACAAATCCCCTTTAAACATGGTTTCTCTTATATCTCTTGATTCCCTCTATTATATACTTCTTGTTTTATGTATTATAGCCAAGTTGTTGTTATTTTCTTTCCATTTCCTAGATGTGTTTGTATCTAGTCCTATCAACAGGCTTTCTAACAAGCTCCTATGTCTGCGGAGCACACTGTATCTTCCTGAATGCCGGTTCTGCTTTGTTCAACATACATATCTTAGCCTAATGAAGACGTTCTTAGTAAGAGCTCCCAATCCCCCATGATTAAGAGTGGTTAATCTGTTTGAAGCTTTCATGTATTCTTTTTCTAGACTGAATTTATTTTTTTTATGTCTGTTTTAGGTTCACAGAAAAATTGAGCTGAATGTACAGAGATTTCCCATATACTTTCTAGCCCCACACAGGCATAGTCTCCCCTATTAGCAGCATCTCCCACCAGAGGTGGTACATTTGTTACAATTGATAAACCTACATTGACACATCATCATAGTCCACAATGATGTTAAGTCCAAAGTTTACATTATGGTTCACTCTTGGTGTTGTATGTTCTGTGGGTTTGGACAAATTTATGACGTTTATTTACCATTACAGTATCATATAGAGTAGTGTCACTGCCCTAAGAGTCTTCTCCATGAATTCTTAAATTTCCTTCAACTTATTTATCAGTTTGTCAATTGGAGGTTCTTACCAATTATGGAAAATTGTTATTTGAAAAAGTCTACTTAAAGTAAATCGTTTAGCATGGGGTCAAAATTTTATAATAAATAATAAAGCAAACAAACAGAATGAAATTAAGTGTGATGAGTATCATTTCTGAAATGTACATACTTAATATAACGTTTCTTCAAATTATAATTTGATACTGAGTAAATGAATGAATGAATAAATGAATAAAAATGAACTGAGTTGATTTTTGGTGGATAATTTTTCAGACAAAATTGTATCATTATAAAATAAAGCATCTTCACTTTTTAGGAGGCTATCAAAACATGATTAAATAAAAGGGTCATTTATGTCAAACTACCCAAGGCTTTATCACTTTTTGTAAGGACCACTTACATTGATATGATAATCATTTTTTTTGAAGTATATCATCATCGTTGTCCATTTTCTCTTTTTCAATTGATAACTGGTCTATCTCTGCCAGATCTCTAGGTGCCAAAGCTTTTGATATATTTTTATGCAAAATATTTACAACTGGTATGACATGAAGACACACCATCTGAGCAGGTATTGAACCAGTACATATCAACTGATTATCAGTCATGGGTTTGCACATGGTATATTTTCAGAAACACTGTTAATTGACTTTATAAAATGAATGTTTCACCTGCTAAAAAATAAATTATTTCAGTATGTAATTGATTTGCATTTTTTTCAATTGACAGGATACTAATTTTTTTTAATTCTCTAGAGAGATAAAAAGGTACAAATGTTAAATAATAACTGTGTTTTAATAAAAACTAGCTTTTATTGTGGCAAGTTCATTAGCAAATATTTTTTGTGTTATGATAAGTTTTGCTTCCCTACAGTAGCTTATATTTGGAAATAAAGCTGACAACGAAAACTTAGATTATGAATACCCACCACGTTAACATCCTCTTTGGTGTGTTAAAAACTACTTCTACCGAAAATAAGAAAGACAAAGATAAACAATACATATTAGTCATCCAAAACAGGCATCAGGGATACTAGCATATAAAAGTTGGATTTTAAAAAAATTGGCAAATGTTGTGAAAAGTGTGTTAGAAGACTAGTAACTCGGAAAAATATATATGAAAGTGTTGATTTTCAACATATTTATTTGGAAGATAATTTTGTGGTTTGATTACTGGGAGGTCTTTGCATTCAGCACACTTGTTTATAAACACAGTGATTAACAATAAAACATTTCTTAACATTTGGATGATTCACTTCAATTGCTGAATATGATGTTTAAAGAACAAAATAATTTTAATAGAAGAATTAAAAGGAAGACATAAATTATGTTTTTCCAAAACTTTGGATTCTTTGTAAAGGCTAGAATACTTGGCTTTTGTCCTTTGTTGCAGACCATGACTCAGTTTAGGAAGTACCTCATGTGGCATGACTTCTGAGATTATCAACTGAATGAATAAATTGCTCTATACAGTCTCTAACATCAGACTGATCTGCAACTCCAATATTCTTCAGACTTGCCCGACCTATGGCATTATTTTTACTTTAGGATTTTTAAAATATGAAGCAAGAATGGGGCCAAAATGAGAGCCTAATTGATACCATCATTTAACAGATAGCATGATGATAAGCACCTTACAAAGAAATTGAGCAAAATAACTTAAAAGGAAAGAATAGATATGAGTGGTTTGAGGTGTAAAGGACAATAAATTTAGACAATTCCTTCAAGAAGTTTGGCTATAAAATATATAGAGTGGTAATATAACAAAAATCCTGAAAAATATTCTTTTAAACTTGTTTCTAAGTACTTTCACGTACTTATTTATATTCTCACAAAAATTATATGAAATAGGTGTTTTTATATTCCCTTTTCAGCAAAGTAGTCATTAATATATTAAGTGACTTGTTTGAGTTTACAGTGTTGATTTTCTGAAAAGCCCGTTTGTAGACTCTGTGTTCATTTTATATTATACATATGCTTTAGTTGTCTAATCAGTTCCAAGCTGCATGTTTATAGGCCTTTACAATTGCATATACCAATACTCATAAAATTGAAGCCATTGAATTAAAAAGTTAAATAATTTTGAACTGTATTAAATTTATTTAAATACACAGAACACAAATGATGGTGATAGAAAAGTGACATTTTTATAACTAAATCAGTGAGGAGTAGCATGCTACATTGTTCTTTTACTTGGAAACATTCCAAGTTCTTTTGAAATGAGATATTTAATTCTTCATATATGTTCAAACATATAATGCTCAGCATTAGATTCTAGAGTCTTGATACGACTGAGGAAAGGGGTAAACTTAAGAATCATTTAGATTAAGCATTTCATAAATTTGGCCAGATTGTTCTCAATGGTAGATATTAAGCTGCTCCACACAAAATCATGGGTTGTTTCTTGCACAACTAATTTCAAGATTTGGTTGGATCAATAAATGGAAATTTAGAGAAGGCATATTTTGCTGACTACAAGTGCTTTGTGACATATGGATGCATTGAACAAATACTCTGTTTCATAGGAATATTATGTTTTTTTTTTTTTCTGGAAAGGCTGAAAACAAATGAATTACCACTTGTTAGGAAAGTTGTGAAAAATATTCTACTGAATAAGAGAATGAAATAGTGACATCTGGGGTTCCCTTTCATTCCTAATTTCTATTATACTGATTTTATTGTAACTTAATTCTCATGGTATCTTTCCCTTCCAATTGTCTCTGAAATTTGCAAAAGTCAACCAATCAAACCAATAACAACAAAAAAGTGTTTTTGCTTTCTAATATGTGTAAAACCAAGTGGAAAACCTGTGACTTTGCCAAAACATGACTCATCTAATATCTTATACGTAAATGTTATTTTGTTCTACAAGAGAATGAGAATTTAACAACTAGATCCATTGAATTCTCAGGACAGTACACCAAATTTTACTTAAAAGGACAGTAAATAGTCCCTCTCTCTTAGCTGTTTGGATAAATATTTTAAAGTGGGAAAATTGGTGGCTTATCAAATATTCTACATGATCTTTTAAACTTGGTTATAATATTTTAAAACATCTCATATATGCAAATAAAGCATGAGAAGTATTTTTTAAGTGGTTATATGAATACATTCTCTAGAGAATAATGAAGCCCCTGTCATTATATTATTTATGTACATTATATTGCCATAGATTTAAATTATTTTGCATAAGGTAAGAGGAAAATGTAATAAACCAAATGTGCATGATTTGCATTATCTCACTTTTCAAAATCAACTTTTCCAGAATCTCTTGTCAACCATTCATAGTCTGAGTTAAGACTTGGTTTTATTACTTTAACAAATTACCTAAAATAGACTATCCTTTCAAAGTTGTAAAGAATATTACTTGACAAGAAGAGTTAGTGATAGGTTAAAGTACTGAAAGTTCTTTTAAAAATTATATTTGCTATTTTTAAACTACACTATAAAACAAATGAAAACATAATGATAAAAATGTATGTATATACTGAATTTGGGATTAACAGATACACACTACTGTATATAAAATAGATAAGCAACAAGGACCTACTTTATAGTACAGGGAACTATACTCAATATCTTGTAATAACCTATAATGGAAAGAATCTGAAAAAGAAAAAAAAAAATATATATATATAACTGAATCACTTTACTGTACACCTGAAACCCTGTAGATCAACTATACTTCAGTTTTAAAAAGTATGTATATACTACTTAGAAGTAACAAATATAATTTTATCAAAATCATATCTCATCTCTTTACTATAGAAAATAAAGATTGAGTTAAACCCTAATCTTCAATCATATTTTCCTCCTATCTTTCTTACACAGAGGCAACCATTTTATGAGTGATTACATACTGTTTATTTTTTTACGTTTTTTCTTTGAATTCTATTTCTCTGTGTGTTTTTAAAATATAAATAATACTGTGAATGCTTCTTGTTTGTTTTTTCTGACTTGGGTTTGTATCAAAACAAAGCAAAAGAACAAACAAAAAAACAAGAATGATTTTTAAAATGGATAATAAGTAAGTTTATTGTCTTAGGAAACTGGAATAACATAAAAGCAAGATTTTTGAAGCAACCTTACTATTTCATATCAATTTCCCAGAGTTTAAAAAGAGTATATCATATAATAGGCATGACTGAATGTAGACCCAGATCAAATTAACACATCAAATTAAAAATCTAATGAAGTGTGTTTCTGTGTAGTCTGATCCTGCTATTTCAAGCAAGATATTGATTTCTTATTTTTTGCATTTACTTATAGTCTACTTGGGGCTGCTTACTGAGGTTGTTTATAAAGGAAAAAAAATTTTTAAAGTTTAAGAAGTTTTTTATCAGAAGGGTAATTGAAAGCTAGTCTTGTCCTAAGAAGGAAGTGGTTCATTACTGAATAGAGGACAAAGTGTTTTAAAAAAAAAGTAGAAAATCAGGATTGTCATGACAGTAAACTGTTATGATTGGAGCAGCCAGAAATTGAAGAGATGAATAAAAACTGAAGGGAAGAAAAAAAAGAAAAGAAAAGGAAAGGAAAAAATAATAAAAGAGTAAAGAAAAGAGTAAATAGCAAGCAGTGGCTAGGCCAAAAATTTAGTCAAATCTTGTATATTGTATGTAATCTGTCTCTCTTTAGCCATTGTAACATATTTTTTAAACTATTTTTATTTTGGATTTGCGATATCTTGTCAGAGGGTAAAACTGAATTTAACTATGTTAAGTTTCTCTGCAATTCAGTACCATGGAAATCACAGTAGTTCTCACCAAATATTCTGTTAGCAGCTCGTGATTTCCCAGACCAACACTTGGTGAGGCAGATCCACACAACTAGTCCTGACTAGTGATCTGAGTCTAAAACCTTCCAAAGTGATGCAGAAAAAGTCCACGTGTGGTCCCTCAGCTTTCTTCTCCTGCTACCAGTATTAAGGAGACTGTATATTACAATATTCCAATATAAAAATGCAAGGTATACTGCAGCTACAAAATGGGTAAAGCTATGTCAGCTAGATTCCTTAGTGACTGTGTGTAGCAGAACTCTGCCAACTATAAGAAGGAATTCAACCTTTGATGTAAGAAGTCATACAGAGTTTTATTATTTTTTGGATTACCTAGCCTATCATGATTAATGTCATACCTATCCTAATCATACCCTCTCTTCAGCATAATTTCATACTATTATCTTTTCATGTATCCTACTCTAATTCCATTATCCCACCATTTAATTTAAAGGTCACTGATTACTTCCTAATTGTCTTTGTGCTTTGAATCACTGACTACCCTTCCAGAAGTTATTTCTCTTTTATATCCATAATGTTGTAATTTCTAGTTCTTCTTAACACAACAGAAACTTATTGAGTGCCCCAAATACTTTAAAGCCTCTTTGGGACTTTACTATACAGTGGCAGAAATAGACATGTATGGAGATACAACTGGTTTTCAACTTGAAACATCTTCTCCTTTGGGTTATGTTATTGTGAAAGAGAAAAATATCAACACTGACTTGAATATGATGATAATAATCCTGATAAATGTAAATGTATATTTCTCTCCTCAACCACACACAAGCAAATGAAAAAGACTACATTCTAAATTTATATTTGCTCTTCATTCTCTACACTTTACACACTATTGTTTTTATATCGATATTCATGGCTTGATTTGGAAAATGGCAATTACCTTTAATATATCAACTTCAGCTGAAGCATTCATAATGTGAGCCTTATTTACAAATTTATAGGAAATTTATTTTATTTTGTAAGCACTTCACAATGCAAAAGGCCTAGTAATTACACATAGCCTAAGTGTCTACAGATAGATATCGGCATTCCATAGAGAACAGGCTGAGGGAATGGGCTTGGCACTCAGGACAGTTTTAAGCATGTTGTGTCTTAAGTGTCAAGTGACTTGCCTGTGGGTTTAATGCAGTATACTTAGGGCTTCCACCTTTTCTAAGTGTAATTTGTAGGGCTTTTGCATTGTTGGAAACTTGAGTTTGCTCAAGTACAAAATCCCAAGGAAAACAGAGATATAGTTTGTGATTAACACACAGGTGATAATTTTTTAAAACTGTATAGCACTTACTCTGTATTAGGCATTGTTCTAAATGCCCCCATGGATGTTAACTCATTTAAACAAAAGATTGTGAGTAAAATTATCAATGTATGGTTCTTGGGTAAGAAATGAGGTACAACTCTTACAGAATTCAGGGAACACTAAAACTTACGGAAGAGGGAGAAAAATCAGTAAAATGGTGACTGAAAAAGATAGGACAGAGAGGTTGACATAGTACCTAAGAAAGATAATATTATGGGAGAAAGTGGTTAACATAATCACTTTATTCCAAGAGGTCAAGCATAATAAGTACTGAAGTAACAAGTCCGTTGTTGTTACTATAAGGGGCCATGGATGGATGACCTTACTAAGCTGAGTGAGTAGAGCAGTGGGAGCTAAAGCCAGATTGTATGGGTTGGAAAAAAATGGGAAAGAAGGGAATGGAGACAGTGAATACATAACCTTTCAAGAAAGGTGTTTGTGAAACAATGGGTAGAGACAGGCTTATGTAAGCATGTTGGAGAGAGAGATGGTGCATAATTTCTTCTTTGTATTTAAGATGGCAGATTCCTAATAATCTTCAAATAGTGTTGGCAATGAACCGGAATACAAGGAGCAATTGAATAAATAGTCAAGAGAGATACAGATGAGAGAAAGTCCCCTGAATCACTTTATATCTTTCCATTCTTTCACCCCTTATACACTCTAATTTCAAATTTTAGTCTTCAGTCTTAACCCTCCCCAGAGAGTTCATAGAGTTTAGTGCTTAACAATCACCTCTCTGAAATTGATCCTAAAATCCACATCTCAAACTCTAATCTCTCTACTTTAAATTTCAATCCTGTATCCCTTCATTGCCTGCTGGGCATTTCCATTTAAAATTCAAACACATCTAAAAAGTTAGCTCTTCATTCTTTTAAAAAATCGTCTTTGCCTCCTGACTCCTCTTTCTGGAACTTACAGCCCGACACTTCCTCTTCTTTGACTATTCTCTCTTACTCATTCCCCTGTATTCAAATATTGTGTCTACCTTTAAATAACCATGCAGTCTTTGATTAGTCATAACCTCACAGAACTAATTCCTTATCTGTTTGGAGTACATGACCTTTAAGTTCTCTTCCAGCACTAATTTTGCCTGATTCTAGAAGCTGATATAAATATAAAGCTCAGTTGAACCATTGTAATAAAGATTGTCTAATCTTATGGATCTAGTTTGTGAATGTAAAAAAATAAAAGGTAATTAAACTGGCAACTGCCCTTTCCACAGGGGAACTTAAAAGGGATTTTTTATTCCCTTTAGCTCTCATGAATTAATCATGTATGGTACATAGGCATTATTTTAGATATTTGATATAACTAAAATACAAATGTAAGGATTTTTTGACTAAAAAAATTCACTGATAATTTAGCCGTGTTAGGTCAGAGAATATTCAGTAAGTCATGGACAATGTGTTCTCTCAAGGACGTGTTTCCTGCTGAATTAGTTCATTTGATAAAGTATCCTAAAGCAATTAAATAGCAATATATTGAAATTATGAAGTTAGTTGAAATTATGACGAAAAATGCCTCAAAGAAATTTTCATTTGATTAAGGAAAGACAGTGCATCTCATTAGGTTAGTAATGGGGTAAAGATGTGACCTAGAGTCTCCAATTCATTCCAAAGACCTTTTGGTCACCTGTTGGTTCTAAGACATAGGGCTTAATTGCTCAATTTCCACTGTTGTCATAAGATTATTATAAAAACTAAGTGCTCAACATATTTTTTATTAGAGGTAGGCACATTTAACACATGCATAAGAGCATATGAACAAACACTAATCTAAAATCACCAAACTAGAGGAAAGATGTCATTTACATAAATAATGAAAATAGGACCAGGTCCTACATTGTGGCATTGAGCAGTATATACTGTAAGCCAGCTTCAACAGTAATAAGTGACTGTAAACAAACTTGAGTCAACTGTGTGATTTACTTTACCATTTAGGTCACTTTACATAAAATCACATTTGCTCACCAGGTCCTTTAATAGAAAGTTGACAGCAGGGCAGAGTCTTGTTAATTTTTATATCCTCTAAAATATCTCTCATCTAAATTAGGTTGAACTGTAAATTGCCAATATTCTGCCAGGTTTTTAAAATTATAAAAACAGTAAATTCATATTGTTCAATCTAATAGCAGATGTCTTATAAATATCCATTGGTAGTGTAACTGGTAGTAATATGGCATGGGTAACATGGAATAGATACTGTTGTATGACAATGCAGCTTTGTAAGGTCATACTTACCCTTACTTTATAAGAGCCTGAAAATATATTCAAGGTATGTAACTAATGAATGGTAAACTGAGATTCTCTGATTTGGGTCCAGGGCACATTCATTTATCTGCCACATTGCTACTCATTTGCTGCTTGTTATCCAACCAGTTCTTGAAAGTTAAAAAAAAAAAAACTTGAATTTTGAACTAAAATATAATATACATGCTTTTCATGAACTCAGAATTAGTCCTTTATAAAACTGCAGTCAAAATTATTGTTTTTTATTCATTCTTATATCCATCTATTCACCTATATCCTTATCTAACCACTACAACAGATATTGTAGCATCCATAAAATATATTGACAACATATTTGATATAATAATCTATCAATATATTTTCTAAGTTTTCTTTGAGGAACAAAACAGTAAATGCAATGTTACCTTAAAAACCCTAAAAATACTGTATCATTTACATTGTTTTTGTATATATTTTATTTTTAATTAAGTTAATTTGCAAGTTTTTTATTGAACTTATTCTATGCATTCGACATTTTTCTAGGCATTAGGGATAAATTGATGGAAATCTATTTCTTTGCCTTCATTGAGCTATATTCTGATGAGAAGGGAAAAAACTTATACATGTATAAAGTCAACAAATAATTTTTATAATATATGAGTGTCTTTTAAATTATCAACATATAATATATAAAAATTGTACATAATATTCTCTCTATACACACATGATAACATTTTTTTACATTACAGAGAGCAATAAAAAGATCTAAAGAGGTAGAAAATATGGTGCCTTTCCTCTAAAAACCATAATCTATTAGGAAATATTGGAATATACAGCTAAAATAACATAAATGAAAGTTTGTCTCATATAACAAGAACTATAGTTAGGTTGCTGCTTCCTTTATTTCAGAGGCTCGATGAAGTCAGGGCCAGGATTCTCAGAGTCTCTAGGTTAGCTGAGTTATAAGGAAGGTAGGGAAACTGAGTATTTAGCTTTTACAAACTCTGTTAGTAAAATCAAGAAAAGGAGAAGAAAGTAGGAATTGGATATTGCTTTAATTTATGTTCCATAGAATCAGACCTGGAAGTTTTGTGTGAAAGTGATTTATTTACAGGAAAATCTAATAGAGATAAACGGGTGAGACAAAGAAAGGAAGAAAGCCAAGCAAAGATAAAACATCAAGTCAGATATCCCAGTGGATGATTTTGACTCGGTCTCATAAAGGAGTTTTAGAGTCAGTGGCAGGGCCATATCATTGCCTTGTTTGAGAGAGGAGAGCAGAAATATTTATATTCCCACACCCACAGGTCATTGGTTCAGGGCAGCTTCCTGGAGAGAGTAATTGTTCAAGCAATTCCCATACTCCATATCTGAGTTCTGCCAGTTTGAGGGAAGCCCTCTGAAAAAGAGATACAAGTGCTAGCTATTGAGAATGAAAGCATACCAAGAGCCTGTGGACATGAAATGGTAAAGACGTCCAAGGGGCTACTGGCAGAGCAATGACATCATCTGTTACAGACGCCGAGTGAGCTAAGCTACATTCTCCACCAGGGAATCAAAATATTCAAGGATAAGTTAAATAGCAGCAAAGGTAACATTACTAGAGATAATATTAATGTAATTAAGAATCAATATAATAATGTCATACATGGTGAAAAATTTCTAAGGACCATATTTATTAGGTCAATTTTGATTATATTCATTTATACTTGTAGCCTGTCAGTTTTGTCAAATACACGAAGTGGAATGTGGGGGAAATAAATCAGTATAATCATTGTGAGAAATGGTATTCTACCCAGGGCCCTGAGATGGAATTGTAAGAACAGAACGAAAAAATGATCCAGTCCTGGTAAACAGCTAGAATCAATACTTGGACTTAAGAAAGTGCACTGATTATTTTTAACTATGCCCAGATCTTTTACAGTGTCTTTGATTTTATTCATATTTTAGCTATTTAAGAAATCCACTTGAGAAAACATGACTTGAGAGATTAGGAAATACATTCTGACTAAAAATTATTGCTCTAAATTACATATCCTTCTGCTCATTAGTTAAATTATAAGAAAAGTAAGCCTAAAAATAAATCTATAAGGAGATTATTAATAATAATATATTTTCCCAAAAATAGCTCAAATTTACTCAATTACTTCCTCTAATCTACTTTTAAAGATAATCTCCAAATATATGCCTGATAAATCAATAGATCCCACTTAAGAGGAGTGATTCTTATGGTGGCAGAAATTAGCTACTTTATATAATCAGTTAATTTGTTCTCACTATTGACTTTTAAAGCCCTTTGAACAATGTTTAGTGTTGCTGTCTTTCATCTTGTTAATCACATTCACTTGAGACGAAGGAAGCAGTCTAAAATAATCTATTCAAGCCAAAAGTGCTGTAACTATCCTCTGAACTGTGCTTTGGTATAACTCAGTAGACAATGTCTACCATTTTACTCCAAAGGAATGTTTGCCAATGAAGATCTCTACTTGGGGGAAAAATCTTACTTGTAATTGAGCTTTATCTTTTGCTTTTCATTATGAACCTAATAATTAAATGTGATAACTCACAAAATAATTAAATGTGATAACTCACAAAATAATTAAATGTGATAACTCTGTTTTTTAAAGTGAAAAAGATGTATTATGTTTTTGTGTCTTTAGAAATAAACATTGGTTTTTAAATAAAGTAAATATCAATCAGTCCAAACCCTCATATAATAACACTAATATTTACTTAATAGATCTTTTGCTTCACTTAAAAAAAACATTAGTCCCGTTACTTTCCAAGAAGCATTAAACAATTTTATAAATCAAAGTGACATTTATATGTACACTGAGGTAAAATTTTATTTAGGAAGTTTCTTTAAAGAGTAGGACTGCTTTCTCTTTTTCCTGCTCATCATTCAACAAGTATGACATTTTTTCTTAACTTAGCATAAGTAACTAACCTAAATCCAGTTTCCTCAATTATTTCTTTAATAATTGTAATTATGGCAACATTTATGGAACAGAATTACTTAAAAATAATCTCACATAATAAGTTTTGAAATATTTTATAAATAAATGTGAAAATGCAATTAAATTTCCATGATGATTGTTTTCCCAACCTTATTTATATGTTTGCATTAGCAGTATTTCACCTTGTTCCTTGAATCAATTGTTGGATATATTCAGAAATCATGACAAAATGATTGATGTTTAGAGTTCCAATCTGACCCCTGTTTGTTTGAAATAATTTATATTTGACAATCCAGCAACAGATCATGAAGACTGAATGCTTTATTTTGGTCACTGCAGATGTAATCAAATGTCTCTTAAATATCTTTTGAGTATTTTTTTTTTTGACTAATTATTGAGGTAAATGTTAGAGTCTGCTTAATTGCACTTTGAAAAAAATCTGTGTTGGAAAGTAGGGACACCTAGTGTGTTTCTGAAACATTGCAATGACATTTACCGTGGGCTTGTATTCCTACTATTTATTTAGATGCTTTATTTTCTTTAGGTCAGGTTATCTTACCAACAACTCCAGAAGAAGTCATGGAAGTTAGTGTTCATTTTCAGATGAGGGAACTGAGACTTGCAGAGATATAGTAAGTTGGCAAGGTAATAGCTAGAGACTGAATACTTACACAGACCCCAGCACTTAAATTATTTTACATAAGGCCCGCGTACCGCAAAAAAAAAAAAAAAAATTTACATAGATTCTTTTTTTCCAGACCCCTCAAACTTTATGTCTTTAAAGAGAAATAGAAAAATATTTTAAAAATCATGAGCACGTCATAATTGCTTTTATGGCAAAAAGTAAGGACTGGTCAACTCTACTTCAGAGACTGGAACACTCCACAGAGGGAGTAATACTTGAGTTAAGCCTTGAAAGGTCCATTGGTATATAACAGTAGTAAGTAGTTGGGTAATTCCAAAGAGATGTATTAATAGGACAAATTTCACAGATTTGAAAGAATTAGACAATTTTAGGGAATTGTGAACAGTTCAGTATTAAAAGGAGTATGCTGTGTGATTGGAAATTAAGAATGCAAATAAGTCTATAATATCCTGGGGAAACTGACACAATCAAGCCTATCAATTATTTAGCTCATATAAATCTCCAATAAGATTTCTCTTGAAAATAAACAATATCTAAAATATTATTACTATGGCAAAAGCTGCTCTGATCTCTGGAAGATTTCTTTCAGAGTGTAAAGAACTGATCATTTTCAACTCCAGAATATTACTTCCATAGTTCTTACTCAATATGTAGTCAGCAAATGTTCTACAGGCCAACAAAACTCAGAGGAATTTTTAATATTCAAAGAAGTAATATTAACGTAGTTGAGCTCAAGATCATAATTTTCAGAACATTAAGAAATATATTTATTAATTTTCTTTTTTTTCAAAATGATCAGGAACTAGTTACCACAAGTTTAACTGAAGCATTTGCTAGTACACCTGGAAGCAACACCTATTGTACTGACAGTATAATAACATACTATCCCACAATAATGATGCCAAAAAGCAATTACTCTAGAAAAAGTTAAATCACCTAGGCATGTTGCTTTTATTACTTATAAAGTTTTCCAGAAAGAACACATCTGAATATCATTCTTTTGGTGATGACAATTGAACAATACTCACAAAACATAACTGTTCTTCTTCAGTAACTAATAATTATCAAAGATTATAATTGTCCAATATTGAGAAGTATAGAACAAAATGCAATTATATTGTTGAGATAGGCAGGAGAAATACATTTGACAACATTGCTCCAATATTACTAGTAAGCCAAGCATAGTGTTATATGTACTAGACTTTTCATTGATAGAAAGAAAAATGAATCCACTCAAAGAAAGTCTAATTGCTGTCAGTAAGGCCAAATTTAGGCATTTGACCACAACAATGTACAGTATCTCTTATCAGACTAAACTCTTGTGTAAAACCATAAAACTGGATAAATTAGAGAAGAAACTTTTTTCACATGTTGGAAAGCAAGCAGTGCATGATTTGATGCCTGAGAGAACACAATGGAACAGCATCCTTACAGTGCTGAAAGAGAAATCTGCCAGACTATAATTCATTACCAGGTGAAAATGTTTGTTAAAAATAAAGACAAAATAAAGGCATCTGAAAATAAATTAAAACTCAGAGAATTTGACAGCAATAGTTATGGACTACAAGAAACATTAAAAGCTATCCTTCAAGCAAAGGTAAGATGACACCCAGTGGAAACTGAAAACCACTAGAAAGAAAAAAATATTCTGGAAATAGTAAATATGTAGATAAATATTTTTAAAATTCTTTTATTTTTTTCTTATTTCTTTAAAAGAATTGAAAGTTGAAAGCAAAGATAATCACAGGATATTTAAGAGTTTGTATATAAACAGAGTTATAAGCAGCAAAAGCACAAAAAATATAACAAGACTAAATGGATTTATATTGTGGTATTATTCTTATATTATAAACTAAATTGTATAATACTAATTCATGAGATATTGTGTAAGATTAGTATATAAATTGCAATCACTAAAGAAAAAGCCATACCTAAAAAACCAATAGATATTTTAAAACTACTCAATTCCAAAGTGGAAAGAAAAGAGAGAAAAAAGGAACTCAAATCAGATGAGGTAAAGAGAAAGTATCTATTAAAATGGCATTTGAAACTGACTGCAACTGGATTATATATAAACAGATATTGTCAATTGGATTAAAAAAACCAAGATGCAGCTATTTATTATTTTCAAAAGATACACTATAAATATTAAAGAAGAGGCAAATATTTCAGAGTAGAATACAGAAAGAGAAGCCACAAAGTTTTACCAAATTTTATCTCCTCAAGAGAAAGAGATACCATTAAGAATATGAATAGGAAAAGCATAGACCATGTAGTATTCACAATACGTATATTTGATAAGAACTTGTACTTTTCATACGTAAAGAACTCCTACCTACAACTCAATAATAAAGTTAAAAGATTAATTCAATTAAAAATGGGCAAGGGGTTTCCCTGGTGGCGCAGTGGTTGAGAGTCCGCCTGCCGATGCAGGGGACACGGGTTCGTGCCCCGGTCCGGGAAGATCCCACATGCCGCGGAGCAGCTGGGCCCGTGAGCCATGGCCACTGAGCCTGCGCGTCCGGAGCCTGTGCTCCGCAACAGGAAAGGACACAACAGTGAGAGGCCCGCGTACCGCAAAAACAAAAAAAAAAATGGACAAGATCTTCAAAGAGACAGTTTATAAAAGAAGAAATAGTCAGTAAAGACAGGAAATCATACTCAACATTATTAGTCATGAGAGAAATGCAAATTAATACATCAGTGTGATACGATTAGGTCCAGAGTCTGGCTCCTGGTTAAAAGATTTTCCAGGTCTGAGCATAGGCAGTTACAAAGGCTTTATCTGGCAGGCCTCAGGGGGAAAGCTGCCTTCCCCACATCAGACTTGGTGTACAGCCCATGCATCGCAGTCTATGAAGGGAGAAGCAGGCAAGGACTCAAACCCCTCCGGTAAGTCATGCTCTTCATATATTTGCATTCCTAGCCCTGGTACCCTCACTCCTAGATCTCTTTATCTGATGTCTTGGACAGAGGTCTTCCTCAGGTACATCTGCTGAGACCTACTTATGGTGGGGGTGGTGGGGACAGCAGGGAGACCAGGGGAAACTGAGAAGACACTTTTCTCCGCTCTGACTCAGAACCCAGTGTTTTCCACTCCTAGCCCTTCCCCTTTGTCCTCCTCACCCCTCCTCCTCAGAGTCCATAAAACTACCAGAGCCTTTTGTTCTGGCTCCCTCAATAGTGAGAAAATCTCCACATCTACGCTGAGCTATGGGACCCTCAGGCGGTGGGCAGTTTCAGGTAGGGAAATGTAACAGGGAGAGTCAGGGTGCTTTCTCTGGTTTTAGCCTCTTGCCAAAAACACCATCACATTGTTGCTTTAATGGGCTACTCCAGCACCTGAGAACTCCTCTCTCTCTCTCTCTCTCTCAGCCTAGCTGAGGTCCTGAGCTCTACATACATAGTAGAAAGGCAAAAATGACGTTTAACAACAACATCTAAACCTGGTGAGGATTGGTAGCAATAGGAATTTTTATATGCTGCTGGTGGATTGCAAAATGGTATCACCAGTTTATAAAATGGTTTGCAAGTCTTTTATAATGTTAAACATTTACCTATACTCTATCTAACCATTACATATCTAAGTATTTGCACAAGAGAAATGAAAACACAAGCTAATAAAAAGACTTGTACAAAAAGTTTCATAGAAGCCTAAAACTTGAAAAAAGAAAAGCTCAGATTTTCATTAACTGGAGGATGTATAAAAAAACTGTGGTATAATATATGTAATGGAATACTGTTTAGCATTAAAAAAATAGACCAATACATACAACTTGAAAGAATCTTTTTAAAAATTATGCTGAGAGAAAAAATCCAGAGACCAAAGAATACATGATACAACATTTCATTGATGTACAGTTCTTGATCATCTGGCAAACATAATCTTTGGTGAGTGAAAAAAGAACATTATTTGCCTATGGTGAGTGAGGTTCAGATTGACAGGAAAGGCACAGAAAGGACTCTTTTGGATAATGGAAATATTATGTGTCTTGATAGGTTCCTGTGAATATATAATGTCTGTGCAATTTAGTCTACATAAATTGGATCTCAAAAAGTAAATGTGTCTGTCACTCACATTCCTTCATCTATGAAACTTTATAGACCCTGCATCTGAAAGATTCAAAGTAATATCTAAATATTTTATTTTCATTGTAACCAAATTATATTCATTCACTGGGAACTTCATAACTATTTGGCAGTCTACTTTAACTTTACATATCAAATACATTCGTAAGATAAATTTATCTTAAAGATACATTTCTCCACAGAAATAATTTAGGGAATGAAGATTTTATGTAACTGCCAATTATAAAGGAACACTAGAGTATAAGGATCTTTGAGATGACCTTGACTAAGCTTTTAGGTTTCCTATTTTCAACTGCTATCTTATATTTGGAGTATGCACCCCAAATTTTGTACTCCTTCATTGGTAAAACTTTAAGAACTGGTTTTGACTAGTCAGGTCCCAATAGATATAAACTGTTATAAGCATCAATGTTAGAAATATAGTCAATTAAGAACTGGGATTAAAACTAACTAAAAAGCTGTAGTGATGCAAATTTCCCAATGACTGATTCATACTTCATTCAACAAAAGCAGAATAAAAATTTAAAGACAGGAATAAAGTAATTGTTCAGCTACCAGATCACATCAGCATTTTGATTATTCAGGAAGAACTTGTACTTGACTGCAAATTGGTCTTCTTTACTTCTGAAGTATGAACAATCATTATCACATATAATATCTACATGTTTAATCTTTGACATCTGCGTTTTGTATTTGAGCTGTGTATGCCTGTGAGTGTGTGTGTGTGTAAGGATGGACTTTGGCACATTAATTTAGCTAGCTGAAAACTTTATGCATTTCTATTTCTATTGTACTAACAGACAAATTGGTTGCAGCTGGCCACAATTGCTTTCGAAAAGGATGCAATAACATACTATTTCAAATACAAATGTATGTAGTTGAGCAATGATTAAACAACTGTTCCACTCTACCCATTCATAAAGTATTTACTGTGTGCATCAAGCAAAGAGAAATATGCATATACTAAAATTCTGAGTTTTATCTGTACTGTTTATTAGATAGGTAGGTAAATTTGTGTGGCATCTGTAAATGAATGAATGTCAATACTTTTTCAAAACTTCATGCTGATTATATATAACTTTGGTTAAAAAAAATAAACATAACTTTTCCTATTTTCATTGAAACTGAAACTCTCAAAAAAACCCCAAAACCCCATAGGCTTATCTGGCAGAAGTTGACAAGCTGAATCTACAATTTTTCTCAAAGGGTGAAGAAACTAGAATAGACAGAACAATTTTGAAAAAGAAGAAAGTTTAAGAACTCACACACTAGTCTATTTCAATATTACTATAAAGCTACTAATCAGGATAGGGTAATATTGGTGAAGCATAGATATGTAAATCAGCAGAACAAAATATAAATTTCAGGAGTACTCCCAACAATGATCAATTGACTTTTTCTAATTAATAAACTTTATTTTAGAACAGTTTAGATTTATAGAAAAAGTAACCAGATAATACAGAGAATTCCGATATGCTCTCCATCCTCCCCACACCACATAGTTTTCCCTATCATTAATATCTTGTAATAGTATGGTACATTTGTTATAACTGAAGAACCAATAATGATACATTAGTATTAACTAAAGTTCATGATTTGCATAAAGGCTCACTCTAAAGTCTTGCTATGAGGTCAGTGTTATCCTAATAACAAAAGCAGAGAAAAACAACAGATGTAACAAAACTACAATTACAGACCAATATCCCTTAGGATTATAGACACAAAAAAATAACAAAAATGAAAAAAACAATAAACAAAAACAAAAAAATTCATCAAAATACTACCAAAACAGATCAAGCAATGTATAAATGAATTGAACACCATGACCAAAAGAGCTTCAAGTATATAAAAGTTTCAAGATTGGTTCAACCTAAAAAATTGATCAATGTAATGTACCATATTAATAGAATGAAGGAAAAAAACAACAAATGATCATCTCAATTTGATGGAAATAAAAAGTATTTGACAAAATCCAACACATTTTCATGATAAAAACACTAAAACTAAGCCAGGAATAGAAGGGAACTTTTCAACCTGACAAAAACATTTATGAAAAATCCATAGCTAACATCATATTTAATGATGAAAGACTTAAGGATTTCCTCCTAACGTCAAGAACAAGACAAATATGTCTATTCTTGCCACTTCTACTCAACATTGTACTGAAGGTTCTAGACAGGGAAATTAGCCAGAAAAAAAAGAAATAAACGGCACCTGATAGGACAGAAG
The DNA here is from genome assembly GCF_059928025.1 of Delphinapterus leucas. Classification (NCBI taxonomy): domain Eukaryota; kingdom Metazoa; phylum Chordata; class Mammalia; order Artiodactyla; family Monodontidae; genus Delphinapterus; species Delphinapterus leucas. The sequence goes on along the minus strand of NC_143136.1, from coordinate 48,560,180 downwards.
AAATTAAAACACTCTATTCAAAGATGGCATGAGCTTGTATATAGTAAATCCTAAGTAATCCACTGGAAAATACTATTTGATAAAAGAATTTAACAAGGCTGCAGGATACAAGATCAAGATACAAAAATCAACTGTATTTCTTACATTGGCAATAAACAATCAAAATTGAAATTAAGAAAACAGTTTCGGGCTTCCCTAGTGGTGCAGTGGTTGGGAGTCCGCCTGCCGATGCAGGGGACGCAGGTTCATGCCCCGGTCCGGGAGGATCCTGTATGCCGCGGAGCGGCTGGGCCCGTGGGCCATGGCCACTGGGCCTGCGCGTCCGGAGCCTGTGCTCCACAACGGGAGAGGCCGCAGCAGTGAGAGGTCTGCATACCGCCAAAAAAAAAAAAAAGAAAAAAGAAAACAGCTCCATTTACAATAGAATCAAAAACAATAAAATCCTCAGAAATAAATTTAATAAAAGATATCCAAGGTTTATACATCGAAAACTATAAAACATTGTTCAAAGAAACTAAAGAAGACCTAAGTCAGTGGAAAGACATCCTGTATTGATGGACTTGAAGACTTAGTTTTGTTAAGATGTCAATAATCCCCAAATTTATCTACAGATTCAACACAATCCATATCAAAATCCAAGCTTCCTTTTTTTCTGAAATTGACAAACTGCTCCTAAAATTCGTATGGAATTGCTGGGAACACTGAGAAGCCAAAGCAAGTTTGAAAAAGAACAAAGTTGTAGAATTCACATTTCCTGATTTTAAAACATTACTACAAACACACAGTAATCAATAGGATGTGGTATTTTTATATAGATAGATATATAGATTTATGGAATGTAATTGAGATTTCAGATATAGACCCTTACATTTATAGTCAACTGAGTTTTAACAACAGTGTAAAGACAATTCAAGGGAAATCATAGAATTTTTAATAAATGTCTCTGTGCAAACCCGATCTCCACATACAAAAAGAATGGATTTGGACCCATACCTCACAGCATTTACCAAAAATACATCAAACAGATCAAAGACATAAATGTGAGATCTAAAACTATACAATTTGTAGAAAATGTAAATGCAGATCTTTGTGACCTTGAGTTAGGCAATGATTTCATAGATATGAAACCAAAAGCAGAACAACAAAAGAACAAAATAGATAAACTGGACCACATCAAAAAAAGTTTTAACATGTGCTTTAGATTATACTGTCAAGAAAGTATAAAGTTAACCCACAAAAGGAAAGAAAATATATGCCAGTCATATATCTGATGAGGGATTTGTATCAAGAGTATATAAAGTACTCTTAAAACAAAACAATAAAAAGATAATATACAAAGGATTTGAATAGACATTTCTCCAAAGAAGATAAACAATGGGCACATGAAAAGTTACTCAATATCTTTAGTTATAAGGGCAATGTAAATTAAAACCACAACAAGCACCATTTTACACCTACTACTGTAGCTGTAATCAAAAGGTCAGAAATAACAAATGTTTGCTAAAATATGAAGAAATCAGAACCCTCATATATGCTAGTGGGAATTTTAAATGGAACAGCCACTTTTGAACAGTTTGATAATTCCTAAAAAAATTTATGCATAGGGTTATGACCTAACAATTCCACACCTAGGTATACACCCAAGAGAATTGAAAACATATAGCCACAAAAATCATGTACACGAATGTTCATAACAGCTTTATTAATAATAGCCAAAAGCTGGAAGCTATCCAAATATTCATCTCTTGATGAATATATAAACACAATGTGGTACATTGATGCAATGGAATATTATCCAGTCATAAAAAGGAATGAAGTACTTATACAAACTACAATATGGATGAAATTCTTACACCAATACATACAGATAAATATATATATATCTAGGTCTATATAGATATTTATATATATGGATATAAATGTACACTTGGTCATAAAGTGAAATATCTTTTTCATTGTGGAGTCAAAATAAAAAACATTTGAAAATCATTGTTATAACCTGGCTGGCACAAAAAACAAAACACAAAAAAGGAATAATATTTATGGCATGTGAAAATTATAAGAAATTCAAGTTTTAGATTCCATAAATAAAGTTTTGTTGGAACGCAATAAGGCTCCTTTATTTACGTACCATCTATGGCAGTTTTTGCATTACAGTGGCCAAGTTGCGTTATTGTAACAGAATGCACAGCCTGTAAAACCTAATATTCACTATCTGTTAATTTATAGAAAAAAACAATTTTTAAACCATGGATTAGACAGTAAGTACTTGGCAGGAAAATGAAGGAAAAGGTAAAATAATACTTTGGGGAGCATCTATAAGTATATGTGGATTTTAAAAATAATCAGATAAATTTAATTTTGAGACTTGAAACAACAGAAGACAGCAAATTTTAAAAAGAAGAATTCAGTTATAACATTATTACACAAGTTCTTGGAATGTTAATGGTTAATTTTAAAATAATAAACACATAAGGATAAATTTACAGTTTGTGTAAATATATAGATTTCTTGAGCAACTATTGTATTCTGAAAATTGTACTGAGAGAAATGAATAGGATCTATGTCTCAAGACTTATTTAATATGGTTGAAGCAGTCAGTACTTGTGATTCATTTTTACTCATAATTTGTAAATTTTGATAATTCCCAGGGACTGCATTCACATGTATAATCCCACTGAATTTCAGATTCACTTTACTATGTTGTTCTATACAAATGACTAATTTCTAATTATATGAAATAAAAATTATGGACAGAAGTCTATGAGTAGGAGTTATACATCCATATTCACAGTAAGACTCATTCCCTGATCCAGGGGCCAAAGGAAGCTAAGTATTTTGAATAATATCGATTATGGTTCCCAATTTCTCAGTGACCCCTTCCTTCTCATGCTGTTGACTAACTGCTAGCTCTTTTGAAAGTCAGGATAGTTGTGGTCTCAGCAGGAAACATTTATTCCAAATCTTCTTCTCTGGCTCTGCCTTTCCAGGTTGGATGGAGACAGAGAAAAAGAGAAAGAATCCAGGAATCCAGGCGTTCTGCAGAGAACACTGTATTCTGTGCACATGCACAGGCGGTACGTGGTGGCATAAGCCCTGGACTGGGAGGCAGGAAAATCTGCGTTCAGCTCCCTGATCATCATCTAACTAGTTGTGTAAGTCCCTGCACATTTAATTTCTCAGGACTTTAGTTTCCTACTGTAAAATGAGATTATGGCAAATGGTCTATATTTTTTAGCTTTAAATTTATTTTTGAGTTGACCATAAAAATATAACCCCTTGGGCTTCCCTGGTGGCGCAGTGGTTGAGAGTCCGCCTGCCCATGCAGGGGACACGGGTTTGTGCCCCAGTCCGGGAAGAGCCCACATGCGGCGGAGCGGCTGGGCCCGTGAGCCATGGTCGCTGAGCCTGCGCGTCCGGAGCCTGTGCTCCGCAACGGGAGAGGCCACAACAGTGAGAGGCCCGTGTACCGCAAAAAAAAAAAAAAAAAAAAAAAAATATATATATATATATATATATATAAAACCCTTATGTTTTAACACACTTCATAAACAGAGTCAAAGAATGTAACTTATCAACACCATAGTATATGGCATATGTGATAACGTTACATGGAGAAGTTTCTGCACATTGTCAGCTTATAATTCCAAAATAATATTAAATGAATTGTGAAGCATTGGTGGAAGTTTTATAAGTATAAATAAAAGAGCTGTTATAAACAAATGAATGCATGTGACAGGCTTTAAAGATAGGTTAACATATGTCAAAATAACTAATCTGAAATTTTAAGTCACTATCTTTAGACAAGAATCATATTAGATGAACTTAGTTAGGGTTTTATCTATTATCATCCATAGGAATATAAACTTTACTGTAATTTCTTTGTTCTAATTAAAATGGAGTATAATCATCCAAAATCCAAAGCTACATTTAATCATCTGAGCTATTCTTATTGTTTAAGGCATTCTGAGGTTCTGAGATCCTTGATAATAAACTTCTTAGGAATAAAAGGAGAAATATTAGCTTCTACATTTTAGAAAATTTGCTTCATATTAGGCTATAGGAAAATTACTGGTATACATATATTTTCCCTCCATTGAACTGCAACCTTAGGTCATAAATGCATGTTTTATTAATAGTATTAATATTGACTAGATAAGTCTATATAATTAATTTGCATGCTTAGCTATTCCCTCCCATCTTTCTCCAAATTTTGCATTTCTCCCCCCTTATGTACTACTTTGAAATCTTCATTAATCTTCATGATTTTTTCTTTTCTATAATCTTTGGTTGAAGATTTTGGTTCTTAATCTTTAAGAACTGTACCATGATATCTAAGATTGTCCATCTATTCTACATCATCTTATCTTTTTTTTCTCATGTACCTTGTTTTTAAATCCTTTTATTGCTTGCTACATATTTGACCTAGAATATAGCTTAAGTAAATACCAACCTCTCTAACTACTAAGACGTTTACTGCTTTTATTTGAAAATATATAAGAAATTTCTCTCTTCAAAACAGCACGTTCACTCAAATTTAAAACCATGGAAAATGCTAAATTTACACAAGTCCAATAAAGATGCAATGTTGTAAGTCCTATGAAAAACATGAATCTGATTTTGTAATGTCATTAAGGAAATACTATCACAAAAACAGCATCAGGTGTGGCTGCAAGGCCATTAAAAAAAATAATATTCCAGGAAACACTTTTAGTAGTTTCATTGTCTAAAGTTAAACTGAACACTTAGTCATCTTGTGCCACTAACAGAATTGTTCAATTACTCAACTAGAAATACTTATATATATATGTATACACACACATTGCATACTTTACTGTTGTGCATTTTATTTTATGCTAATTATAGCTCAATAAAGCTGATAAGAAACAATATTATATGAAATTACTGGAAAACTAACTAAATGAAATTAAAAATAATAATATACTAATTGTTAAAAAATCGCTGTGTAGTATAAACTTAGGAAGACTAATATCAGGTAGAAATTTTTTTTTAAAAACAAAGGAGTTTCAAAGACAAAGGAGTCCTCCACAAGACATTAAAGCAAATGAAAGATAGGATTATATCTATGTGAGGGTAGGGAGATTTACAGAGGATAATAGAAATGTTTAATTAAACTTTTATTTTACCTAAAAAGAAGTGAACCCACATATTTACTAGGTACTCATTATTAGCAGTTGACAGAATCGAATAAAAATAGTGTTATAATTTCTGAACTCAGCATAATACAATGATTAAGAACAAGGTGTCTGAGGTCTGGTGACTTAGTTTTAAATATTTGCCCCAAATTCCCTAGCTCTGTGATTTTGGACAAATTATTTAATCTCTCTAAGCCTCAGGATTTTTATTTATAATATGGGAAAAACAGCAATACGTACTTTTGGGATTTGTGGTGAAGAGTCAAAGTCAAAAAATATATAAAGTACTTAGCACTGGGTTTGTTGAGAATAAAGGCTAACATATTTTTAATGGAAATTAGACACTGTGTTAGGTTGGGGAAATGTTTACTAGCATAGTCTGTGTAGTAATATGATGAAACTGTATTTTTAAACATATTGCTTCACAACACTTCTCTATGCTAGGAAGCGATAAATGTAGCAGTGGGGAAAAGAAAAATTAAGTAATTTCCCCATTAAGTAAAGTTCATATCAATGAAGAGGTAAATTTCAGTAGAAACTATAATATCTCTTGACATCAACTATATGTGTTTTCAGTGGTATGATAGCTAGCCTCTTCCTTATGAATGATATCTAGGCCATGTTCCTCAAAATCCCTCTGTGCAGTAGCCCAGTCTGATAGAATGAAAAATGAATGTCAAACTGGCATGAAAAATAAGAGTAGTGAAGAAAATCTGAACACTACATGCACTAGGTTTTGCTTAAATGGCATATAGAAAATAATTTGACATAAATATTGATATGTGGAAAACATTGATATGTGGGGAACTGTATTAACACAAAGCATCAGACATAGGACTGCTAGATTTAAACAATATTTTGCTTTAAAAATGAGACAAAAATGGAAAATTCTGAAGAGGGAAAAAAAGCCAAAGCAGAAACTGATCATTTTGGAAAAGGTAAACCAATAGTGCAAACAAGACCCATGGCAGACTCTGAAATTTCCCATATGCGAAAGCCATTCATATGTGCAGAAGTATCAACAGCTTTGAAGTTAAGTAAGAAGGATAATTATTGCTTTAACTAGATACATCTCCAAATGAAATCTAGGGCGAAATAGAGCTATTCCTTGTCATAAATTATAGGGACATAGTTCTCCTAGAACTCATGGTTCCTATGACTTATTTTCAGGTTGCTTCACAGAAACAGATTGTTGAATATATTTACTCATTAGCAGAAGTCTAAACAAGTCAATTCCACAAAAAAATAAATACACAGAGAAGAAAATAAGAGTAAATTGAGTTTCAATTTTTAATGACATGCACATCCAACTTAGAAGATAGTTAACCATGCCCTAAAAATTCTGTGATTTCTTGATATCATTAATAAAGCCATACTCAAATAACGTCTCATTGAAATTGTTGTTAAACTGTCTTTTCTTTCATCATTACATATACTTCAATGCCCACCAGGAACCCTGCTATCATCCACATTTTATAGTCACGGTGAACAGATTATATGGCAGTGGAAGATGATATACCATATACCAGCCTCCCTCTCCCTACCTTATTAATATATTGGAGACTAAGCTAGTTCTGACACATTAGCAGGCTCTCAAAACACACTAGGTAGGTGAACATTAGATCTGGTGACTCTTCTGACAAGTCAAAGCTTCTCTTTAAAGGCTTATTCATCTAAGCTTTCTCTCATAATCTATTTATATATAGGACTCAAAAGAGACTTTGATCAAAAGTGGTGGGATCATATCTTTAACAGTGTGAAAGTTAGATTTATTTTTTACATCTGCTAAACTGCTTTTTCATATACACTCCCCCAGTGACTTTCACAAGCATCACTCCTGTGCATATACCAGAGACTTCATGCTGCAAATACTGCTCCTTGTGCTTGAGGCAGAGATTCTACCACTAGGAGTCCTACTCAATCACTTGGTAAGTATTAATATGTCAGCCATGAGAAGGCCTAAGACCCTTGCCATTAAATTCCAGGTTGTTTGTAAGGCACTATAGGGGGATGTATACCTTTTAAATAATATGGGCAATATGTACATCATCTGAGTTAAATGAACACCATTTATACCCATGGATATTAGACATGTAGAGCCAGGAAAATTAACAGAAGAGCTCTTATTAGATGTCAGAGTAACAATTGCCAAGTACCCCTGTAGTAGACCATTATGCCATAGTTTCCTGAAAATATCCTCATGTCTTAGTTTCTTTCTTAGCTGTCTATTTTCCCCTTGTGAGTTATCTTCTATTTATTTGACACAGTTTATGTAATCTATCTCTACACTTGTTCTTGCTCTGTTGTCAGATATTAAGTGGCATAAGCCACTTGACATCCTAGTTCACTACACCCAACTTGTGACTATCTTATTTACTTGGACTAGTTTGGAGTATTTACTTGATTATTTACTTTATCCTGACACGATCAGTTCCATTCACCTTTACTTATTGCTAAGGTCCACTTTTTTTAATGTGGTTGATTTTTATCTATATTTCATTAAGAAATGTTGTAGATTACAATTCATGGGGTAAAATGTGGAGTCTGAAAAGACCATGAAACCTCATGGAGCATACTCAAAAGAGGAGAACAATTTTAGGTTTATGCTGCCTCTGTGAAGGAACACTCTCAACCAACATTGAGTTCACCCTAGGTCTTAATTACAAAGCCAGAGTTCCATTAAGAATGTCAGGGATACTGTTCACAAAACAGGGGGCAATTTATGTGGCACAATCTGTCAATTTCACACTCTATCTCTTTGGCCTACACCTCAGGTAGTTTACATAGAGGACTTAAATATACCAACAACCTCCTGCATCTCTGCTCTGGAGATATCTCTGGCCACGGGAAGATGCTTGCTAGGCAGTCACACAAGGCAAGCTTAAAGTGCATGCAAGATAATTCACTGGAGCTCCTGGAGTCCCAGGGGTTGTAGGTAATTTCTCTAATTTTTATTTGCAGGGCAAGGGGTTATATATAAGTTCTTCAATTCCCTGCCCCTCAGTAGTCAAATTCTGTGGCATGTTTTGCACAGTCTTTTAGCAGCTTCTGGTGATATTAATCCCAATTGCCAACACGGGTAACTTGCTCATTAACTCATCTTCTATTGACTTTACTCCATTCATTTCTCACTTCCCTTCTTTCTCAAGTGGTTCCAGGGCTCAACTCACAAAGAGATTTCTTGTATCTAAATTCCTGTGTTAGTATCTATGGAAGAACCCAAATTAAGATAAAACATAAGGATTTGTTCCCCAAATTGATCATATTTATAGTTCATGTAGTCTAAATTGTTACCTAGTACTAGGTACTTTATTATTTTGACCTCTGCCTCAAGAGGTTAGAAAAGTAGTTGGAATATACTTGTTTAAATTAATAAGATACCATGTATCTCATACATGGTATCTTATTAATTTAAACAAGTATATTCTTGGTATCTTATTAATTATTTATATACATTTTGTTGAAAGACATTTAGTATTTCCTCTTAGCAGCTTAGAAATTAAATTAAGGTTGTACCAGATTATTTTCACCCCATTGGTCTATAATCAGATAACAAAAGGGATCTGATTGTCAGTCATACTCACACAATATCAGAGACTTTACCTGATGTTATGAGTTGAATTGTGTCCCCCCCCAAAAAAAATGTGTTGAAATCCTAACCTCTAGTACATCAAAATGTAGAAACAGTGTCATTGCAAATGCAATTAATTGAGATTTGGTTATACCAGAGTAGGGAGGCCCTTAATCAAACATAATGAGTGTCCTTATAAAAGATGGCATGTGAAGACACACACACAGAAAATGCCATGTAGTAATAAAGGAAGACAATAAAGCTACAAGCTAATGAATGCCAAGAACTGCCCACAAACCATAAGAAGCTAGGATGAGGCAAGGAATGATTCCCTTATGTCTCTACCAACACCTTGATTTTAGACCTCTACCTTCGGAATATGTTTCTGTTGTTTTAAACCACTCAATTTGTGGTACTTCGGCAGCCCTAGGAAACTAATATACTTAGTATCAAGCTATATTTAAGAATTCAAGGATCCTAGTAATCACAAGTCACAGGCAAATAGAGATAACTCCAGGTCAGGTACTGTATAGCACTCCAGGTGTTTTCTTTCCATATCAGACACACTTTGACCAGATTAATATAGAAGTATCTAAGAAATATATGGAGCCACATTCATAATAGAGAAGGGAGCCCCTCAGTCATCTCCATTTTATACTTAAATATTTAAATAGCTAATGTGATTTTTCCAGGGATCCATGCCACCTAAATTCATGGATTCCAAGTGTATTTACTTCAGGCACACTAGACAAACTAGGTAAATCCTGCTAAAACGATTCCATAGATAACAACTTTCCTACTGGCAAAACCATTAAATAATTTGTCTGCAGATCTGTCATTAGCATGTTTACAAGGTTTGATAAAGCTTTTCCCACAAGCAAAGGGATAGAAGAGATTCCTGACCTGCTGCTTAACCATTTTTCTTCCAACATAATAAAAGTATATTTATAATGTTTTAAACTTATTTTTTAGCTCTCTGTAGATTTCAGAGAGAAATTATTGGTTAATTAAAGGAAATTATAAGGAAGATAGTATCTGCTGTATTTCTGCTGTATTCAAACTTTTTTATATTATTGTTTTTTAAATGCTTTATCTTTAGTCTTAGGAAAACATGATATGTTAGAAAGACATGATTTTACCACTTGGTCATGTAGTCTTGAACAAGTTACTTAAACTCAGCTTATACTTTCTAAACCTGAAATGAGAATAACTAGTCCACAATTAAATTTTAATTATTGGGTACCATGAATCTCGCTGTAAATGCACCATATTAGTTCCTTCTTTCTCACCTTGGTCTCACCTCAATAATTTCTAGCGTCTCCACTCTGTTGTTTCAAGGTATAGTTGCTGGATTGTAGACAGTATTCTCAGTGTAGATACTTCACATTTTGGTAATGTGCGTTGTTTTGTTTTTAGGAATAAAGTTTCATAGTGCTTTAGATTTAAACTGAGAGTGAATGTCAATGTCTTCTTTGCATGCTATGTTTAAAAAAGTGGGTAAAAGCATTAAAATCTTCAAATATAGCTTTAAAATATTGTTTGATTCATGTTTAAGTATATATTAGAAAGATGCAAAGCAATATAAATAGAAATTTAATCCTGGGGATAAAAAGGAAGGGCTTTAATTATTATAACAGATGATATGAAATTTAGATAGGTTGATATATTTTATATATTTAAAGTGTGCCATTTATAGTTCTGGATCAGAAGAGTGGCATCATTTTTTAACAAAAGTTAACTCTTGGGTAAGTGTCTAGCTGGGATATATCTATTTCATATGTTTAATATAATTTTTTAGTTTAAATTAAATTTCAAATCTGCATACCATAGCATATGTGTGAATACATAGTGTTCATATAACTGTGTGACTTACAGAATTTTCACAAATACATCAGAGCCAATTTAGTGGCTTTCTCCTGGGCTATAGTCCTCAGTTACACCCTGAATAGAATTTAAACTCTTATGCTGTGTGTCTTTCTTTAAGTCAACATACCTATCCAATAACTCTCCAGGGATAATCACTTCTGAATTCTTAGAGATTAATTACAGCGCTTTTTGTACATTATAAATAAATAATTATTAATAAATACTCTTTTGTACCTGGCCTTTTAACTCAAGATTATGTTTGTGAGGCCCCATCCATATTTTTAAGTGTAGTCACTGTTCTCTCTATGTGGAATATTTTGTTTGTTTATTTTTGCCATAGTCTTTTCATGCTTGACTCATTCTTATCATTCAGGTCTATCATGAAAAGATGTGATTTCAAAGGAGATGTTTTGATATTCATCCTGCTCCTTCCATTTGACTACTTTACAGTACTTACTGTTATTGGAAATCATTTTGTATACCTACTTTTTATAAATAATTTATTGAGGTATAATTAATTAACAAAATAAATTTCACATATTTAAAGTATAATTTTGACATAGGTATACACCTATGAAAACGCTAAAACTCCTCCATGAAAACATCATCTTTGAGGGTAGATAGTGATAGAGAAGGAACATGCAGGGAAATTCCAAGATATGGATATTATTCTGTTTCCTCATCCAGTGTTGACTGCATATTTGCCTTTGTAGAGTTTCACTGAACTGATGATTTGTGCACTTTTTTCTAGTGTATGTTATATTTCAATTTTCAAAAATTATGCTCTGATTTGTCTTCATCCCCTATGCTTTCTTTGCTCGAATCTTAATGTCTATTTTTGTGCAGTTCTTTTCTATACAAAAGTATTTTTCACATATTTATGAATAAAGACTCAAATCTTCCAGGCATTATAACAGACTCATGGAACTGTATGTTTAACTAACTCAAGGGTTAGATTTTAATATAAACAGCAATCTACTGTTAACCTAACTTAAAGCTGCATGATCTTATGTAAGAGTATCAAGAGTTAAAAGATTTTTGCCTGATTTATAATCTGAAGATTTCAAGTGATTAAAATTCCCTTAAAAATAATTTAAATTTTAGACAGTTTTTTCTTTAAAAGACATACTAATTAGATCTCTAAAAAAGAACTAAAATACTGGTTACATTTTTCTTGCAAAATTCCTTATGTCTCGTGAAGAAATACCTTATGTTTCAGCATCCACTGAGTTCATAAACACCACCTGAATGTTTTCACACTATGTAATTGTGTTATGTGAGAAAAGCAGTCCTTTTCACCCTTAATTGTCTTCTAATGTATGCTTACCATATGGCAAGCTGCTGAGCATAACAAAACAGTGATGCTAATGCTCTTTTATTTTATAGAAATCTGACAGTAAATAAGTCAATAATAATCTTAGGCATTCTTTAAGTAGAAGGGGTGTCTCCTGTCACCTCTCTAGAAAGACTACCAAAATAACCCATTGACTGAATATAGATTTATTGCTTACTGCAGAAAGACAGTGAACTATCTTGACAGTTTTAGGAATACGTGGAACAGAAAGGTCAGGACAAGATATTTATAAGATTTGGGGGATCCAATTAAAGGGGGTCCTTTCAGTGAGAGGGTATACTTGAAATTGGGTCAAATTTGTAAAATAATAATTTATTAGTAAGGGACTCAGTTGGGATTGTCGAAGTGAGCCTTGATGAGCCCATTTGAGACGTCGATGGCTGTGAGAAGAGAACTGTACTTCAGGAGAGCTAGTGAAATATTCTGTGCTTTGGGTATCTGGATTTTCATGAAGTACTTAGAACAAACGTATCTGTAACTTAACCTTCCTGGGTAAGAGTTTCCTGGAAGAGCAAAATAATGTTAGTGCAGACTGTTGGACAGTAATGTTAATACAGACACTCAGCTTTCAGTTCTCAAGGATTTTAAAGAAATCTATACTGAGAAATAGTTTCACCAATTATTAAAAATGCTCAAACTTACCACTAGTAATATGGCATAGTCCTTCCTAGAAATGCCACATGTTTGAGATGCTGAGAACTATATAAAATAGTAACTTAGTCAATAATGTGAAAAAATCAAATAATTTAATAGTTAAAAGCATAAAAGCAGTACTAAGTACATGTAATGAAAAAGCCCAAAATAATTTTACCAAAGTGTTCCTTGTAATGATTTTCATCATTTTCTCTTTCCAACATTTTATAAATTTTGTGATATTAATTATTTTAAAATATAGATCTTGTCTTCAGAAGGTTGTTTCCCATATTTATTTTTGTCTATGTATTTCTCCAGTTTATCATCTTTAGAGGTATCCGTTTTTTTCACATTTATTTTACTTAAAATAGCAATGCATCTTACAAGTTAAGGTATTTAAAAATTACTATCAATCTGGCAGCACATGTAAAAAACCTTCTATTTTCATTATCAGACTCAGTGGTGTTAAATTTGTTGAAATATTGGTATGTAGGTATATTTTAACATTAAATATTCAGGAATTCAGTAAGTAATATCATGGATAAACTTTGAGGTTATCAATCAGTGTTTATGGAATGAGTAATTTCAAATGCAAATTGCTAATTATAGCTCAAGTAGCACAAAATACATTTTTAAACTAAAAATTATTTTAAGAAGTTAATATCAATATTTTTATTCCAAATATTATATGGTTTCTGAATTATGAGTTTGAGTTTCTTAAGTTAATCCATCAATTCTAGAAAAAAAAATCCATTATTGGATCCTTTTTCGATTGACCTTGGCCTTAAATTAATGTGCTTAAAGAGGTTTCAGCATTTAAATGCTCATTGTAAATTATATTACTGAAGCACAACATAGTGTCTTATTTCTGAGCAATTATTTTTTCCAAGTTTTCTACAGGGAAATTATTATTAGCACATTCCATTTTCCAAATAATTTGTCCTTCAAATTTACTGAGTTTAAGTACTTTCTTTATTAGTTTGTTTAATCATTTAATTCATCCTACAATCTAAGTGGAAGATACTTTAAAGCAAAGGACTTAACTATATCTATTTGAGGAGAGATGATGGCTAGCTCAGTTCTCTTGGGTGTGAGCTCTGCATCAATCTTAGAGATTATTCCCTCTAATATTCACTTGAAATGGCTTTTACAGATAAGCAAATACCAGTAAAGAAATTCCAGGAATTCATTAGTTTGGTCTTCATGAAATAAATACATTATTTTTTAGACTTCAAATTATGCTCAAGTATAAAAATGAGTTTTTATCACCTCCTATCAGATGAAGACACATTTTTCCTTTTATTAATATGAGCAGTTGAGCTTTGACTCTAATATGTCTATTTTAGGATGTATACACAGCAGATAGTCTCAGCATATCTGTTCTATATTTATGTCTATGTCTCTTCAAAGTTATCCACATATTGTTACAGTGTACTTAACTCAAACAGACATTTAAAATAGAATTGAATAGTAATTTTATAAATATTATGTTTAAATAATTTATAAAGCCTTAACTAATACAAATTTTTTTTAAATCAAGTTTTAAGTTTTAACTTGTCTAAATTCTGTTTTGTTTCTCTTCTCTGATTATGATTATAGAACATAAATTCTGTGGAGAGTATGTAAAGCATATAACTTACATGAAAGTTTTGTAAAAGGTTATTAAAAAAAACTCAGATAACAGAAATACAGTACTGCTGGACAAAGAGAATCAATCATACTGGTGATACAGAAATTGGCAGTTATCACAAAAATGTTAGAACTAGTGATATTTGAATTTTAAGGCATTTCATTCAAACCTATACCCTTAAGATTACTGAGCAGTTTTCAAATGGCTTTTCCCCCTACAGCCTATACTATCTTCTGAAACAGTGCTCATTATACCACTGACTATTGTAGATGCTGAGTAGTTTTCTAGTGACTGGAAACCTAAGTACAAAGAACAAGTAAGGAAAAAATATAGAGCAACAGCTTACTTTTCCAGACATATTTCTTCAGTTTCCTTGAACCCAGTTCTTCTCCTCTGCATTATTCAAAGTCCACAAACATACCCATCAATTCTCAGACTTGCTGCTTTCCTTCAGCACACAGTAATTTACATAAAATCCTACATCAGCCAACTGAAATCCATTTTACCTTCACTTGCCATCTTACATGGCTTCTTTTATGCATGCATGCATTCATTTATCACACAAATGCTTACTGAGTACCAGCTATGTGTCAGGCACCATAACCATCCTAAATGGTTAGGATTTAGATGCATCAGTGAGCAAAATTGCCAAAGATACCTGGATTTGAACAGCTGATATTCAGGCTAGAGTAAACAGAGAATAAACAACAGGTATGATAAACAAGTAAATCATAATTATTAAGAAGGTAAAAAAATTCTATGGAAATTCCCTGGCAGTCCAGTGGTTAGTACTTGGCACTCTCACTGATGCGGCCCTGGGTTCAATCTCTGGCCAGGGACTTGTTGAATACCTCTGAATTAGCTGTTGATTTTTAAAGAAAACATTACCCACAAGCCACACAACGCAGCCAAAAAAAAACACACTACGGATTTATATATATATATATATATATATATATATATATATGGGAAAAGTATAAGTAGGAGAAGGAGTGCTGAGGGAAGGAGGAAGCAGATTGAATTATTAAATCTGGATGTTCAATGCAGGTCACTGAAAATGAGACATTTGAATAAAATACAGAAGAAAATGAGGATGTTAGCCACAGGAAGAGTTGGGACCATATCCATGAGGAGGGAGCTTGCCTGGAATGCAAGAAAAGGCATATAGGCCAGTGAATCTGGGGTTGAGTTAGCTTACCAGGGTACTAAAAGAAAAAGCCAGAGGGGTAGGAGTGCAAATCCTACAGACCAATGAGTGAAATGGGGACAAATGCACAGATTTATCAAAGGAATGAAGTTATCTGAGTTATATATTTAAGGGATCATGTAGGCTTCTATGTAATCCTTTAGGGAAAGGAAGGCAGGTAGAAGCAGTAAGGTATGAGGAGCTAGGAAGTTATTGACATAATCAAGAAGTCCCATTACCCCCACAAGAAGAGAGATACCTTGGATATAATGAGGAAGATGAAGAATAGTGTTACTGTACATATTTGGACAATAAAGCCAAGAAGATTTCTTCTATGAAATTTTCCCAAAATCTATAGATACACACTTCTATAACACTTGTTTCATATTGCATTATAAAATATATCCCAGCTCTTATTTTTCTAAATATTTTTGTCACAAGTTTGTGTCTTACAAGGGCAAGAAATATCTAATGACTTGTTGAATACCTCTGAATTCGCTTAATATTTTGAAGAAAATATTACCATAGAATATTTTTAAAGCAATTGAAACTAATACTATGTAAACATTTCTGAAACACAATGTTTTGAAAAGTATGTGTATACATATAAACATATATGCATATAAATATATACATACACATGTACATATACATGTTGGGGAAATGTATGTATATATATATACATATACACAGATATGTATATACAGATATATATATATATTTTTTATAAATACTTCTGTTCGGGGCATATATATATATACACACACACATACATATATACATGTATAAGTGTGTATATATATACATATACATATTGTTGGGACATATAATTTTTTAAAAATCTCTTCCCAACCCAGAAAACTTCTTCCATATAGGTAGAAGAGAAAGAAAACGATATTACTGTTGAATAAGAATTAAATCAGAATG
The DNA here is from genome assembly GCF_059928025.1 of Delphinapterus leucas. Classification (NCBI taxonomy): domain Eukaryota; kingdom Metazoa; phylum Chordata; class Mammalia; order Artiodactyla; family Monodontidae; genus Delphinapterus; species Delphinapterus leucas. The sequence goes on along the minus strand of NC_143136.1, from coordinate 48,543,857 downwards.
TGATGTACATCATAGGCAATCCACTAAGAGATTTTAGAGACAATTTTTATATAGCCAAATGGCCAACCATCACATATATGTTCTCAAGATAAATAATAAATAGTCCTCAAGTAAAAGGATTTAACAGCACTATAGGTCACACATAATTCATCTGGTAATTGGAATGACCATCTGTATTAGGAAATTGGCTTTATCCAAAGGAAAAATAAATTTCTCATATCTTTATGACATTAATGTCATACCTAAGTAATTTTGCAACTTGGAGAGAGGCATCTACCCAAATTAGGCTCCTTCCTTCTCACAGAAACTTGGAGATAGTGGGGCTAGCTTCCTTGAAGATTACACTTCAAACAGATGGCTCCCAGGTCCTTGAGAAAGCCTTCCTGGATCTTAAAACTGGCAATAAGCTTAATTAGCTTTTACAAGATTTATATATATTTCAAAGAGACAGTGAAGAGTTTACACATTTTCTAAAGTAATTGAGCTCAGAAAAAGGAGGGGAGAAGTCTCTTATTTATAACAGGAGAATTAAGCATTTCATTTTTATTTGTATTTGCTCTTGTGGCACACACACATGCACACACAAACACATAGGCCAAAACATAACATTGTGTTACACTAGCTCCTTCAAGAAACAGACACCAAGATAAGATTAAGTGTGCAAAAATTTATTAGAAAAAATTAATGTGAGATAAAAAGGAAGGAGCTTGGAGAGCTATGATTCTGAGATGCAAGTCTGATCTCAAATGCAGGAGTGAGTGAAAGATGGAAGAAAATTTGGGTGCAAGCATCTTAGACTGATCTCAAGTGCTAAGGAATTGTCATGGAATCTTGGAGTCAAAGTCATTTATGAGGTCACAGGATTTCCTGGACAGGCCTACCATAATATTCCTACCATGCTCAGGCACTGGCTTGGAATAGCTCATCAGAAATCTAGTTTAGGCACAAACATGGTAATGGATTTCAGAATGCAATAGCTTGGAAAGTTGCTCAATGATGTTTGCTGTGGTCAGAGATCTGAGAGGCATATTCTCATGGCCACAGCATTCATATATTCATTTTTCATACCATTTTGGAAAATCCTTTGAACATTTATATATTTTTTAGGTTTGGGAATCTGGATTCCATGATAGAGGTTATTCTCATTGCCAGATTTTCTTATCTGATTAGTCCAAAAAATGATAGTTGAAAGAATACTTGTGTCCTGAAGATATTTAGTTTATCATTTATATATGTTATATGTCTACTGAGAAGAGTTACTTGAAAGTCACGATTTATTTATTTTTTTTTTAAATTTATTTATTTATTTATTTATTTTTGGCTGTGTTGGGTCTTCCTTGCTACGCGCGGGCTTTCTCTAGTTGCAGCGAGCGGGTGCTACTCTTCTTTGCGGTACGCGGGCTTATTGCGGTGGCTTCTCTTGTTGCGGAGCACAGCCTCTAGGCATGTGAGCTTCAGTAGTTGTGGCACACAGGCTCAGTAGTTGTGGCTTCAGGCTAACAGTGCAGACTCAGTAGTTGTGGCGTACAGGCTTAGCTGGTCCACGGCATGTGGGGTCTTCCTGGACCAGGGCTCGAACCCGTGTCCCCTGCTTTGACAGGCGGATTCTTAACCACTGCGTCACCAGGGAAGTCCCATAAGTCACTATTTAGAGTCAAGGAAAGTATCTGCTTTATTGGATGCTGTTGCAGAACAACAGTTTTCTTGATTATCATTTTTTATTCACATTCTTTTTTGTCCAAAACCATCACTTTAAATTTGTTCTACCTGGAAACATAAAGTAAATCTTGAATCTCTTGACAATTACAAAATCCAAAAATCTTTTAAAACTGAATGTATTTGTCAGATTAATGCAAAACTCTTTGGAAGGCAAAACCTGACGTGTATTTAATGTGAATCTATTTAGTGTTTTTGTTGTCACTTGTAGATATTAATGTTTTGCTACACAAATAGTAATGTGTTTGTGCTAACTTTGCAAACTGTCAACTTGGCTTGACTGACCTATGTTTCCCAGAATTCCCACCAGTGGTTAGGAGTCGGCCCTTTCACTGTGTGGGTCCAGGTTTGATCCTTGGTTGGGGAACTAAGAAGAGCAGTTTAAAATTTAAAAAATGGACGAGCCACCAAAGGTATTTCTCCACAGGATCTGACGGGCAGAAGTGAAGCAGCAGCCATTTTGTTTTTGTACTCAAGAGGTCAGGACAGAGACTATTTGTTGACTTTCCTCATTGGCCTGTGGCAGCTGCCTGGCCTGAAATTAAATCCAGTTTTCCCAGAATCCTCCTTTAGTTTCTCTACTTCTGGGTCATATGTGCATTTATGTATATGATAAAAGATATCAGCTTCTTCTCTAAGATACTCTCTTCATCAAGGATGAAGGCCATGAGAACTGACTTTGGTTCCAGTCTATTCTCGTGGGTTCTTCTTCTGTTTGTGGGTTCCAGCTTATCCTGGCTTTCACCCACATTACATTCATTTTTAATTCCTAACTGCCTGTCTTGTGAACTTTAAGCACATATAAAATAGGAAAGTATCACACTGTTGAAACAGCTCACAGAATTGTGTGAGGTCACATCTCTCAAACAAATTCCTGCAAATATGTATGCATTTAAGTAGCAACACAAGTGATTCTATTTCTCTGATTGAACACTGACCAGTACAGAATTTTGTATCAAGAGTAGTTCCAAAGAAACATAATCTTAATTCATTCTATGTTACCTGTAACTGGGTCTCTGATCTTATTAGATTTAAATAAATTAATACCTATGTTTTCAATTTTAATTGAATTGAATTTTATTTTTTTCCCCTCTGGTTGTGTAGATTTTAAAAAAATTTTATTGTTGTATAGTTGATTTAATGTCATGTTAGTTTCTGCTGCACAGCAAAGTGAATTAGTTATACATATACATATATCCACTCTTTTTTAGATTCTTTTCTCATATAGGTCATTACAGAGTATTGAGAAGAGTTCCCTGTGCTATATAGAAGGTCCTTATTAGTTATCTATTTTATATATAGTAGTGTGTATATGTCAGTTTTAATTTCAGAAGGGACATTTATAGTCCACAATATGCAGAGGCAAAACAGTTCTGTAAATTATCATGTGTAGATATTGTGAAAATAAATAAAAGTAAACCTCATTTAAAATGGAGTCAGGAAGCCCCTGAAGGGAGAGCTCTCATGCACATACCACTCACTGCAGCCTGCATAACCAGTAGGAAGAAGGAAAATAAGACTTTAACAAGGTCTGTTCATATAAAATTCTTTGTATAAAGTTTTCTCAGTCTCAACTTCTTATCTTTGATGATAAGAATGTTACTTTTCTTCTGGTACAAGGGAGAACATTTTTCACAAGGGAATTTAATCTCCCATTTTTAAGAAAAAGAAGGAAATGCCCCAGCAGAATTTCCTGTCCCAGCAGGAATGCACTAACCACCACTTGCAGCCAATAAGAAACTGCTGCAATCTTGAACTCCTGTTCTTCTTCAGTGAAATTTCATTCAAAACAACCCTCCCCAATTTCCTTCCAAAACCTAATAAAAGTAGACCTTCCCTCTGTCTCTTCAGATTTACCTGATTCACCAGCTTGCCTGCCTTGAATTGCAATTCTCTGCTATTTCTGAATAAACCCATTTTGCTGGTAAAATAATGGGCTACTTTATTTCTGTGGTTGATATTATTTGGTAATCAGAAGTGAGAGCCAAAGAAGACTTCAACAACTCCTAGGCATGTGAGCAAACAAATGCTAGTAATCACAAAGCTCACTGAGCTCAGTGCTTTCTCCCTAATCCTGGAGTTTGAGGGTCTCTCCTGGATCTGAGACCCACTCCTCTTTGCATTTTGAGCTCTCCAGCTTTATCTGGGATCTGTTTTTATGAACCTTCTTGGTAAGTTGCTCATTCTGTTCAAAAGAGGGAAAAACATGTGATTCCTGGTATTTTAGAACAGCTGTTGGAAAACAGGACCCATCATAATTAAGGTGTTTTAGGGAATCCTAAAAGCAAAATAGGATCCACCTAGTCCTTGGACCAGGCTCTTGTGCCTTTCTGAAAAAATGGATGAACTTTTGGATAATTTGGCATTATAATGGCCATTCTGGGGAATCTTTATTTTATATAAGATTTATAAGGGGCACCCTTAAAAAAGAGGATCCCAAACCCCTCAGAGACAATGGAATACATTCTTTGATTGGTACACAGAAACTTCTAAGACAAAATTACTTACAGCATGCAAATAAAAAATCTTTAGTAAAAAACTTTGGCCATCTGAGCAAGTAAACTCAACTTACTGAATCTGCCAGAAACACAATTTGGATGCAACTATTCCTTTGAGTTTTATACCTGAGACATGGCTAAAATCATTAAAAACAAAACCTGTAAGATGTATGCGTCTGTCTGTATATTATGTAAGTCTATATGTGTATAAGTATATAATATTTTTCTACCTCTAGGTGGCATTGTCAAAATTAATTTGTAAACAACACTATTTAATTGGCCTAAAGAAACATTAAGTGTTTATATAAATCAAGTATACTCTCAGAAATATAGAAACTAACCCAAATGTTTTTTTGAGTTCATATGATCTGAGTTAATCTTTGAAAAATAAAAGTTAGTTTAAATTGCTGGTTTAATGAAAAAGGCATGTCTTCAGAGTTATCAATATTGAATATAATACAAATATACAACTTTTTCTACCTGGGTTTACTGATAAAGTTAGGTTGTGCTATTCCTGTCGCAGAATTTGTCAACAAGAAAAACAACTTAAGATGATGGTTAACTATTTAATATCTAACCGAAGCATAGTCGCTAAAAACAAGTGTTTTAAATAATTATAAATAAGATAAAAGTTTATACTAAGTTAAATCAAATAATGGATATTCATTGAAAATCTAAATCATTTCCAGATAGGATGGTATACTGAGATACTGATTGCTAAACATAAATTTGTCTAGTTTTGGCTTTTTAATTTTTGCAGAGACAAGGGCTATTTGGGGCTCTTAATAAACATGTTTTATGCCACACTGAAAAGATTATTATGAGGAAGAACATACTTCTAAAAATTTTTTAATGTATTTATAATTTTTCCAATCTACTGCAGGATCCTTATATATGAGAGATAGTTCACAGTTGCCTGCTTCCTAGTTTTCACTGGAAAGCAAAAATTACAAATAATTTAAAAGGTTGAAAAAAGAGCTCAGAATACAGAATAGACCAAAGAGAAAGTGTCAAAACATATAGAGTAATAAGCGTAAATTAACTCCACATAAACTGTATGTACTGATGATGAGAGAATTCAAAGAAAGCAGCTAGTGCCGCTTTGGAAGATAAGAAACAGTGGAACTCCCATGAAAGCATTTTCCTGTGAGAGGATTTACTATAACTTCTTGTTTTTCAAACTGTGTTCACATACTACTGGTTAATTATGATACACATATTATCTGTATTTGTCTATATAGATAAATTGATAATATGCATCTTAAATTTTATCTATAATTTATAAATAGATTTGTTATAGATTTATTTATTATCTATATATAAATAAAAGAGCAATTTCATAAGGTGCAAAACAGAATACATACATGGCATACACTAAAAATAGGAAATACATTTCAATTATTAAACTTTTTTTGGTTAGTTTTTGATCTTTTTTTTTAACATCTTTATTGGAGTATAACTGCTTTACAATGGTGTGTTACTTTCCATTTTATAACAAAGTGAATCAGCTATACATATACATATATCCCCATATCTCCTACCTCTTGCGTCTCCCTCCTACCCTCCCTATCCTACCCCTCTAGGTGGTCACAAAGCACTGAGCTGATCTCCCTGTGCTATGTGGCTGCTTCCCCCTACCTATTTTACATTTGGTAGTGTATATATGTCCATGTCACTCTCTCACTTCGTCTCAGCTTACCCTTCCCCTTCCCTGTGTCCTCAAGTCCTTTCTCTATGACTGCACCTTTATTCCTGTCCTGCCCCTAGGTTCTTCAGAACCTTTTTTTTTTTTTTTTTTAGATTCCATATATATGTGTTAGCATGCAGTATTTGTTTTTCACTCTGTATGACTCTGTATGACTCTGTATGACAGACTCTAGGTCCATCCACTTCACTACAAATAACTCAGTTTTGTTTCTTTTTATGGCTGAGTAATATTCCATTGTATATATGTGCCACATCTTTTTTAACCATTCATCTGTTGATGGACACTTAGGTTTCTTCCATGTCCTGGCTATTGTAAATAGAGCTGCAATGAACATTGTTGTACATGACTCTTTTTGAATTATGGTTTTCTCTGGGTATATGCCTGGTAGTGGGATTGCTGGGTTGTATGGTAGTTCTATTTTTAGTTTTTTAAGGAACCTTCATACTGTTCTCCATAGTGGCTGTATCGGTTTACATTCCCACCAACAGTGCAATAGGGTAAACTTTTATTTTTGTTACTTAGATGGTTTTATATATGTAAGTATATATACACATATGTAAGTATATACATAATATACACTATGTTTCTTACTAAGGAATGATTCAGCATGATTGAAAGCTACTGCTCTTATACCACAATGAACTGAGCCACAAAATGGTTTGTGCAGCCACCTGAAAAGGTCAGTTCATAAACAACCACCCTTTCTGCCCTGTTCAAACTCAGTGATAATTCCTTAAGGTCAGACTGCAATAATTGTTTAATATGCTCATACTTGTTACCTGGTCTTTTCAGATTTGTAGCCAGGCAGCAACCTTTGTATAAAAGAAATTCTCCCATTTCTTATAATTACTTGCAAGGCTGGGAATTCTGGTAGTGGTTTCCCAGATATTTATAGATCTGCCATCAATTTAGAAGTTGTCTTCCCATTTTTCAAATCTTTATTCTGTCTACTCAATTTAGAACAACTCTTTTCAGCAGTAATGTGGGGATCCTGTTGCCTCTGTCTGTTCATTCATTCACACTCTATCAGAGCAATGTCAGGATGAAACTGTAGACACAGGTAAGACAGTGAATCTCATACTGTAATTTCCAAAAGTATATGCTTTATTTTAACTATATTATGTAGAAGGAATTTACATTCACTTAATATAGTGAGTAGACAGTTATTCTCTCCTATAAGAGTAAATCTGTAATTATTCTATAACAACTACCTCACATCATTTCTTTCCTAGATAAGCTTTGTTAAGTTTTTGAAATTGAGAAGATAACATTTGAACTAGTGAAATTGAAATTGTCAGCAAAAAAAAAGGAAGGAGAAAATTTTAAATACAAACCTGATTTGTTAAGAGCTAAAAGGATTTTGTTTTGTTTGTTTGCTTTTACAAAACTACTAGAAATAATAAGGATGCAAGAAAAAGACTGTATATGAAAAGTAGGATATGAGCTTTCAGTGAAAGAAGGTATAAATAATGGAGATGCAGGAAAAAAAATTTTGATACGGGAAAAAAAATTTGTCCTAAAATAAAATGATTGCTCCAGAATAAGAAAAGAAAAAAAGATAGGACAAAAGCTAAATGGATATAGAAAGTTGTAGAAGGTTTGTGGAAAAAGAGTCCTGGGAAGGGAATTTTATGTATGATCAAGCTGAATAAGATTGAATAAATTGGTTATAAGGGTTTTTTAATTAAGCTTTAATATCAATAGTGTACTTAGATAAAACTGGAACTTAATTTTCTTTCATCTGCTAAAAGAACAAAGTTTCGTTGGACTATTATTGATCTGCTCCTGATATAAGAAAATCTTATGAAAGATTTTTCCCTACCTTTATAAGTAATCTGCTTAAAAGCAAAGATTTTATGTTTTACCAACTGTGCTTCACACTGTTTACACAGGTCTTTGATTACTTAAGGAAACTAGTCATCTTGATAATAAAAGAGCTAAGTTTTGTTCTATATTTCTGTGAAGCAACCTTCTATGTTTTCCTGTGAAGTCTTTAATTGTTGCTTTGGTCACCTAGATAACTAAGGATAGTTTCACAATGACCTATGATCCAACTTGACCAGGTGTTTTGAAACCTTTCAGTATTTGACAAATACCTCCCCCCCCAAAAATATCAAGTTCTAAATGAAGTCTTTTTACCTCAAACTAACTTTGGGATGTTCCAGAGGGCCTCTGGAACATCCCAAAAGATGTGTTCTCTCTCCTTATAAAAGGAGAGATGTTACACTAATTAGGCTTGATTGATTTGTTAAGTTATGTGGGAAACATTGTCAAATAAGTGATGCTAAACCTTTATTAGATTATATTTGTGTGAACATGTTATTAATATATGTATTCCAGAATTGTATGAAATTTCTAGAAATCTATGTCCCATTATCACTTGTAATTCTAGTTATTATCTTAAAGTGTTATGTGCCACAGAAATAACCAAATTTCTTCATAAATTGCAATTCTCATCAGATCTTTAACTGTGGCTATTTTTAAGTTATTGTTCCTTACAGTTATTGTTTTACTCTGGTGCTTTTACAAAAGTGTCCTTGCACAAGTGCTTCATCTACAGAGAAATTCATGGAAAGGGCTCTGACAGATATTCTGGAATAGAGGTTTCTGATAACTTTTCTGATCATACCACTGAACTAAGTAAAAATTTTTGGAACTCTCATGGAGAAAATGATGGCTTCATAAAACTTCCAACAAAAGATCGAAATCAATAAGAATTAGTTACATGGGACTAAATAAACTGAGGAAGATGGTTATAATTCTTTGTATGACTTTTTATTTGAAACTGCTGATTTTTTTAATGTTTTGATTTATCAGATTTAAGAAAGCTTTTTCTCTAAAGCTATCTATGACTTTCAGCAATTTGATAAAATGTACCTTTGTAAACAAAATGAAGCATTTACTTTTTCTCTCTGCCTGATCCCTTCAAAATTCAGAAACTGTCAATGAGTATTTTTCTTTTAATGTCAATATAGTTGTTTGCATGAGTTTAATAAGAATCTGTTCTCCTTGAAACAGGAAACAATTGGAAATATTGGCTATATTATCAAGCCTTTGACTGGGATGTCATATTTGAGAAAGATATATATACACTCAGATACAACCAATTTTAAGAAACTGCCTGGAAAAATCATTCTAGTACCTTGCTTACAAGATTCCAGGAAAGTATTCTTTAAAAGAGCTTATGTGGTCACTCACTATTCTTGCTGCATTTGGGTAAATAATCAGGCCAAAATTAATTCAAACAAATTAGTTTTACTATGATTATCTTTGACAAAAGGAGGAATAATTATGGAGAGAAAAATTGTTTGCACATTTGTAAATATTAGATTCTTGTCCTGTTAATTGTCTTTAAGGTTTTGTTATACACCGGTAAGCTGAACTAGACCCTGTAAGCTGAACTAGACCCTAAACTTTTCAGTTTCCACAAGTATCTGACTACAGATTCCCAAACTAAACAGTTCCCATTTTCTCACACCTTTCTGTTTTGGAATCAATAAGAAAAAATGCTTCCCTATATCTCCTTGGAAGGGACTATACAAGGTCCTCCTCACTACCCAAATGGCACCCAAACATCAGATACTCTAGCCTTAGGTACACAGCATATAGCTAAAGAAGGCTCCATCTGATACCCAGTCCTATGTGCACTGGGGACCTTCAAATCAAATTTACCGGGAATCGAAGCACATGACGGCTGAATGAGATAGCTTTCTCCAGATGACCTTACCAGGCCTGTTTATCTTTTCCCATGGTTACTTCCTACCCTAGTCTCTCTCCCTCCTCTCACACAGACAATGCTCTCATTTGCATTTCTCAATCTATTACAAAAGGAGGATACTTATCTAATTGTTGGGTTTGCCACCAGAAACTCCCATCCATTAACAACAGTGGTGACCCTTCAGTCCACCCTGTAATACATTTTTTCACTGGTCTCAAGTGCTTCCTAATTTCACCCGGCATCCCCTTGATATCAGCTACAAAGTAAAGCTTTTGAAACCTCCCATGGATCCACCCCATTAAGCCTCCACAGCCCCTTAAATGGGAACTACCCAGGGAATATATGACTCTGAGTTTGCCTCCACAGGGAGAGGCTTTCTCCTTTGGGTCAGAATAAGTGCCAATGAACATATGGCCAGAAATCTCTTTTTGACACGAGGAGAGCTGGACAATTTCAGAGCCAAAGCAGTAGCAGCCCAACAGCAATCACTTAATTCATTGGCTAAAGTAGTTTTGAACAACTGTGTAGCCCTTGATTACCTACTTGCTGAACAAGGAGGCATTTATACAATAGCAAATACCATAAGTTGCACATGAATAAATACCTCTGGAGAGGTAAAAATTTAATTACACATGATAAAGAAACAAGCACAATACAAATTGGACTAGTCATGCTAATTTTAACTCTGCTTTGCATAATTATTTTTCAGTTCTGTACCTGTTGCCTGTCTATCCTTTGTAGAAATGACATACTCATTAGATTGATGCTAGCTTCACACTTCGAGATGATCTCCAATGTTCATGACCTTGAAAGGATATAGACTTTAAATGGGAAACAGCTGAAAGTTCTCCCTCCTATCCCTCCTTGTTACTAAAATGGTTTCAAATCACAATGCACTTTCCCTCAGATGGGAGACATGACAACCAAGAAAGGTCATTCCTGGCACCAAGGGATAATACCCACTAAATATGTACAACCTGACTCTTGACAAGCAATGCTTTCCAGGAAAATGCTTGATAAAAAAGGGAAAATGTGAAAATAAAGGAAAGCCTCATTTAAAATGGAGTCAGGAAACCCCTGAAGGGAGAGCTCTCATGCACATACCACTCATTGCAGGCTGCATAACCCGCAGGAAGAAGGAAGATAAGAAGAGTTAACACCTATCCTTCTGAAACTACTCCAAAAAATTGCAGAGGAAGGAACACTTCTGAATATATTCTATGAGGCCACCATCACCCTGATGCCAAAACCAGACACAGATATCTCAAAAAAAAATTACAGGCCAATATCACTGATGAACATAGATGCACAAATCCTCAACAAAATACTGGCAAACTGAATGCAACAAGACATTAAAAGGATCATACACTATGATCAAGTGGGATTTATCCCGGGGATGCAAGGATTTTTCAATATCCACAAATCAATCAATGTGATATACCACATTAACAAACTGAAGAATAAAAACTATATGATGATCTCAATAGAGGCAGAAAAAGCTTTTGATAAAAATTCAACATCCATTTATGATAAAAAAATCTTCAGAGAGTGGGCATAGAGGAAAAATATCCCAACATAATAAAGATCATATATGACAAACCCACAGCTAACATCATACTCAATGGTGAAAAGCTGAAAACATTTCCTCTAAGATGAGGAACAAGACAAAGTTGCTCAGTCTCACCACTTTTATTCAACATAGTTTGGAAGACCTAATCACAGCAATCAGAGGAAAAGAAGAAATAAAAGGAATCTGAATTGGAAAAGAAGTAAAACTGTCACTGTTTGCAGATGCCATGATGCTGTACATAGAAAATTCTAAAGATGTTACCAGAAAACTACTAGAGCTCATCAAGGAATTCAGTAAAGTTTCTGGATACAAAATTAATATACAGATATCTGTTGCATTTCTATATAATAACAACAAAATATCAGAAAGAGAAATTAAGGAAACAATCCCGTTTACCATAACATCAAAAAGAATAAAATATCTAAGAATAAACCTACCTAGGGAGGCAAAAGATCTGTACTCTGAAAACTAAAAGACAATGATGAAAGAAATTGAAGATGACACAAACAGATGGAAAGATATGTCATGTTCTTGGACTGGAAGAGTCAATATTTTTAAAATGACCAAAGTACCCAAGGCAACCTACAGTGCAATCTACAAGGCAATCTACAATGCAATCCCTATTGAATTACCAGTGGTATTTTTCACAGAGCTAAAACAAAATTTTGAAAATTTATATGGAAACACAAAAGACCCCGAATAGTCAAAAACATCTTGAGAAAGAAGAACGAAGCTGCAAGAATCAGGCTCCCTGACTTCCAATTATACTACAAAGCTATGGTCATCAAAACAGTGTGGTACTGGCACAAAAACAGACATATAGATCAATGGAACAGGAGAGAAAGCCCAGAAATAAACCCATGCACTTACAGTCAATTAATCTATGACAGAGGAGGCAAGAATATACAATGGAGAAAAGACAGTCTCTTCAGTAAGTGGTGCTGGGAAAACTGGACAGCTACATGTAAGACAATGAAATTAGAACCTTCTCTAATACCATATACAAAAATAAACTCAAAGTGGATTAAAGACCTAATGTAAGACTGGATACTATAAAAAGTCCTAGAGGAAAACATAGGCTGAACACTTTTTGAATAAATTGCCGCTATGCTTTTTTGGACCCATCTCCTAAAGTAATGGAAATAAAAATAAACAAATGAGACCTAATTAACTTAAAAGATTTTGCACAGAAATGAAACCCATAAACAAAACAAAGACAACCTACAGACTGGGAGAAAATATTTACAAACAATGCTACCAACAAAGGATAAATTTCCAAAATATACAAACAGATCATAAAGCTTAATATCAAAAAAAAAGAACCAAATCAAAAAATGGGTAGAAGAACTAAATAGACATTTCTCTAAAGAAGGCATACAGGTGGCCAATAGGCACATGAAAAGATGCTCAACAGGGCTAATTATTAGAGAAATGCTAATCAAAACTACAGTGATGTATCACCTCACACCAGTCAGAATGGCCATCATCAAAAAGTCTATAAATAACAAATGCTAGAGAGGGTGTGGAGAAAAGGGAACCCTCCTACTCTGTTGGGAATGTAAATTGGTGCAGCTACAATGGAGAACAGCATGGATGTTCCTTAAAAAACTAAAAATAGAGTAACTGTATGATCCTGCAATCCCAGTTCTGGGCATATATGCAGAGAAAACTCTAATTCGAAAAGATACATGTACCGCTATGTTCATAGCAGCACTATTTACAATAGCACTATTTACAATAGACATGGAAGCAATCTAAGTGTACATCAACAGATGAATGGCTAAAGAAGATGTGGTATACATACACAATGGACTATTTCTCAGCCATAAAAAAGAATGAAATAATGCCATGTGCAGCAACATGGATGGACCTAGAGATTATCATATTAAGTGAAGTAAGTCAGACAGGGAAAGACAAATATCATATGATATCACATACATGAAATCTTAAAAAAATGATGTAAGTGAACTTATTCACAAAACAGATATAGACTCACAGACATAGAAAACAAACTTATGGTTACCAGAGGGGATAGTGGGGGCAGGGGGTTGGATAAATTAGGAGGCTGGGATTAGTATATACAAACTACTATATATAAAATAGATAAACAACAAGGACCTACTCTATAGCACAGGGAACTATACTCAATATCTTGTAGTAACCTATAATGGAAAAGAATCTGAAAAAGAGTATATATATATATATATATATAAAACACTGAATTACTTTGCTGTACACCTGAAGCTAACACAACATTGTAAATTAACTATACTTCAATTTAAAAAATGGTTTAAAAAAGTAAAAAAAAAAAAAAAAGGTTATTGATTGATAAGAAATGGAATCCTGAAAATTAGATTGGGCATAAGGCAGATTCTAATGAAACTGGGGACAATTAATCGCTAAATTCCTTCTTTACCTTTAGAAGAGGCTCTTTTACCCCTGCCTGAGGAGTTTAGTCTCCTTTTCAAGACTTTAATGGCCTCTCTTGAGGTATCTGGCTTACATACGATTGCTGATCTTCCTTAGAATATATTTCCACCTCCTCTCTGTTCTTCTTGACCTATAACTAGAGTGTAGACCAAACATGTTCCAGAAGGTGAAGTACAAAGTATAACCCATGAGGGGATGTGATACCTATGAAAATTCTCTCTTTCAATGTTGTGAGATATAAAGTACCTAAGTACCCATGTGGCACATAACGTTCTTCTAAAGAAAATTACATTCTTCTTTATAATTTATCAAGGAGATCAAACTGTATTAGATATTCTCACTCATTTGCAAACTATTTATTTGTGTATATAGGGGGGAGATTATATTTTTCTTGAGCTTGACCTCTGAAATATTATGTCTGTAGTTGGAAATTTCTGTTGGTTAGCAAGAACTATACCAATACAACCACAAATGTGTTTTCATTCTCTGTCTTTAAATTTATTCTGAGCACTGTTAACAGTGCAATTAGCATTAACCAATTAACCATCAACAACAACCAATAATGTGTCAAAAGCTAAAAACTTTGAGATGGGCATGGGAGATCTGGATATGATCTTGATGTGAGCACAAGCTATAGATATATATCTATATATTATAAAAAATGACAAAATCATGCAATCCTTCTAGAATATCCTTGAATATTCTAGATAACTTCTCTACCTCTATTGCCAGTGGTACTGGATTCAAGGAAGGCATCAAGGGCTGAAAAGTCCCTTCTACAAAAACAACAGCATCATTGGTAAGTTGATGAGAATGAACCTTAAAAAAATACCATAATTTGGAGTGACAAGGCCTAACAGAGTACAACTTTGCCAACAATTTCTTAGTGGTGAATTAACAACATATTAAAGTAGTAAGCTATTCATGGTTTCCTGTGGGTAAGCATGAAATCTATGTATAACTGAGGATTGTTCCCAAGAAATAGGACAATGGCCCAAGAAGGAGTCTAGAAACCCTTGCAGCTTGTGACTACACTGAATGTTATAAAAATATAAAATCGGTTCACTGAAAAGTACCCCAGGTAAAGCTTATCTCTCTTCTGTAGGTTTTCTACATGCAATTCATTCTGTACCTACCAGAACCTTTCAGGCTCTTGACTGACTGAACTGTTAATGTTAATAATATGACCACCCCCCCTCTTTATAATCTGAGACAAGGATTCCAGTAGCAATATGATTGACAATTAGGGTTACATCAAACCACAACAGTCCAAACTTAATTTATTTTCTAATATAAGAGTTGTTAACTTTGAATATAATGTGTGGGACATCAAAAGTTCTTCCCAATCCAGTTCCTTTTCATAGATTATTCTGAATGAAAAGTCATGCATTAACCTCTTTCCTACACTTTTTATGGTCTCGGTTCCAAATTTCCTGTGAACAGATGTTTGAAAAATAATACATATGCATACCCACACACCTTACTCTTCTACATAGCATATACTAACACACGGAAAGTTTGGCTCCCAGCCTGAAATATTTTCATGCATACTACTTTACAATTTCAATTATGAATTGTGCTTCAAGTGATAATTTACTTTTTGAATTAGCAGTCACAATATGAGGCGAAATTAGGACATCCCACTACAAACATGACTTTTGATGACTTACATAAAAGAGTTTTTAGGAGGATCTGGACCCTTGTCACTCAGAGCATCCTTCATGCTGCAAGATGTATACAGTTGTATTGAAAACTACTGATCCAAAATCCAATTTTAGAATTCTATTCTTAAGCAGATAGCCTTGATTTCAAATGTTAATTCCAAAACTATGTCTTCCTCAAAGTTATCACAGTATTGTATAATAAAAGTAAATCATAAAAAGTCTGATTAACTTTCCTTCGTGGTTGACAAAATATGTTTTACAACTTTGGAACTCTTTCTTAAGTGAAGAAAAGTCTCCCTTGAAAAGTCTCCCTTGCCTGTTTAACTTTGACCAATGTAATTTTTACTTTGACAAATTCAAGAATATTTTCCTGAAATCAAATGAGATAAGTTACACATGAAAAGAACAATAGTCCTCCAGGGAAAGTTGACCCAGATGGTACACGTTTTAGTATAATCTTGGATTTTAAAGACAAAGGGATAATTCTTTGGGCAGCCAAATATGAGATCAAGTTATTTCATTGAGAAAATAAAATCAGGTTTATGTATTGCATTGAGGTAGATTTCAGTATTGGTCCAAGAATATCTAATTTGCAATTTCTAAAAACAAAATACTGATATATATTTCCCCAACACTTCAATTTGGGTAAGCCACATGTCTTACTTTTGCCAAAGGAATGTGTCTGGTATGATGTGACTAAAGGCTTCAAAAGTGTTCCTATGATTATGTTACCAGCAAAGCCCATTAATAATTCCTAGGAAACAAAAATAGAATCTGGGTAATAAAATAAAGTCTAACCTTTTTTTCCCCTTTCCTTTGCGCTTAGTCTAGTTTCACTTGCTCGTAGAGTGCAGCATGCAGAGGCCTTGCACCTGGCTCTCCAGACCAGAGTTCCTAGGGCAAAATGGTTGCACCTGACACTTCAGCTTGGCCAGCCATTTGCAGAGATACTGTGCCTGGGACGTGCACCTGGAGGTCCCTGAGCAACAAAGTTGTAACTGACCTGCAAGAACTCTGTCCCCCTCCTCCCAGAGAAGAACCCTATAAAGCAGCCCTGTTGACTGCCTTTCAGGGAGAGCTGTGGGGAGAGCGAGTGCCCTAGAACATTAGCGTGAGCTCGCACCTCTCCATCCTTTGATTAAAGGATAAAGCTTTCCTTTGCTTCTGAACAAAACTCAGTCTTGTTCTATTGGCTTGAAAGACACCAGGCAGGAGGACCCTTGTGGTGGCCCAACTCCAAAGGGTTGGTAACAAATTTTGGCACCCTGGGTGGGACGAACCATGGCCTTTTTGCCTGCACCTATCCACTAGGCTCCGGGCTCACCTGGGCTCCAGGGGTAGGATGGCAGAGGCTTTGGGAGGTTTTCGGGTAAGGATGATTGACTGATCTTTGAGTATACTCTGAAGGGGTAGAATGGTGGGAGCCTTTGGCCAAATTCAGAGCAACTCTGCCCAGCAACCCAAAACCCAGGTGTGGTGCTCACACAACATTCCCAGAGGAATCTGGGCTGTGCCCCCTTAAGGCATTGTTGGGGATCAGAGTCTGAAACTCACATGTGTCTGCCTACTGCCTCTGGCTGGCCTTCTCATGGTACTGGGCACCTGGGGATGGTGAGAACCTGTGGACAAGAAGAAGCCATGGTATTCTTGCCTGCTGTCTTGCCAGTAGTGCTGTCCTCTTGATCCCTGTACAAGGCAGTAGTGGCCACACTAGGGCTGTTTGTCCTTCTTGCCAACCTCCACAAGTCAACAGTAGCATCTCCATAGTCATTTTTAGTTTGGTATAGTCCCATTTACTACCTCTGATTTGTATTACTGGAAAAGTCATAGTAAGGGTTAGAGGGAAGAGCCAGAGGGGTTCCTGAATCTGATTAGTGTAATCTTTCAGACCCATGACCCTACCTGGGTTGACAGAGACTCAATGCACTCCTAAAGTGGGGAAGAAAAGGCCACAGTCTTTTCAAAAGTCCAAGAGGAAGCAGACAAAGGGAAGAGAAATGATGCAAGTTATGCTATTTTCAGACCAGAGAGTCAAGCAGTCCCAGATCACTAACCCAGTTGGGACCACCAAGACAATGGAGAAACGGGTGGAAGACAAAGGTTGACTCATCACAAAAATACAATCCTAAAGGGAATCCAGGCAGCAGGAAAGAAACCTACCAATTGGAATAAGATAAAGGAAATCAATCGTGAGCCAATGGAAAACCCAAATCTATACTACCACTGATCCTGAGTCAGTGGAAGGGAATGCAATCCTGAGGGCGCATTTCATTTCCCAAAGTGCCCCCAATATTAGGCATAAACTTCAGAAGCTGGAAATAGAACCAGATACCCCTATCTCTCGCCTGGTCAAGGTTGCTTACTGGGTGTTTAATAATCTAAATATAGAGGAGGAAAAGTCAGAGAATTAAAGGCCCAGAGGCAAGCCCAGCTCTGGCTGTTGCTCTCCAGTGTCAACTGGTCAGCACAGGAAACTGGACTAACCACCCATGGAGACTCTTGACTCTGGTGAGTGATGCCTGGTCTCCACCAAGGGACAGCAAGCAAGGAAACTAGGACCCAATCGGTGCACTATACGTAAACAAGAGGGACAATGGAAGAGAGAATGCCCTTTCTGTCCCTGAAAGGGGGTAGAAATGGCCACTACCCTTGAAGGCAGATGGTCCAAATAGATGAAGAATGATGGGGCAAGAGGGCTCCTAAGCTGGCACTCCAATTGACTCCGGGTGACACTGGACATAGTGGAAAATCCTGTCAAATTTCTAGTCAACACCAGTGCCACATACTTGGTTCTGAACATCAGATCAGGCAAACTCAGTCACAAGAGTTGTAAAATAATGGGGGTATCAGGGAAGGCCCAAGTACAGGCATTCATAAAGCCATTAGAATATAAATTGGATAAACACATGCTCGCCCATCCCTTCCTGAAACTCCCCGAATGCCCTATACCCCTGCTAGGAAGATGCATCTTATATAAACTGGGGGCTACTATCCACCTAATGGGAGACAAATTGGAGATTGGTCTCCTCTCAGACAAAGGGCACAAGATGGCAATGTTAATGGCTGAGGCCAAACCTCCCTAGAGAGCAAGTTGACCTCCCTGGAGTAAATCCCGAAGTCTGGACACAGGGATGGGTGGGACAAGCTGTAGGAGTCAATCCTGTGATCATCCATCTAAAACCCAGACTTACATGGCCCCCAAAAACCCAGTACCCTTTCTCTGTTGGGAGGCCTCGTTGGGCACTGACCCTGTTATACAGGGCCTAATTGACCAAGGCCTTATTAGAGCATACCAGTCAGCCTGTAATACTCCCATTCTCTCCATAAAGAAACCCAATGAAGCAGTCCAATGAAGCCACTAAGGATATACATCCACTAGTCCCTAATCCCTACACACTGTGGGCCACTTTACCATCCACGAAGATCTGGTATTCTGTATTAAATATAAAATACATCTTCTTCTTACAGACTTAACTGTAAAACATGACACCATTAAACTCCTAGAAGAGAACATAGGGACACCATAAAACTCCTAGAAGAGAACATAGGCAAAACATTCTCTGACATAAATCATACCAATGCTTTCTTAGGTCAGTCTCCCAAGGCAATAGAAATAAAAGCAAAAAAAAACAAATGAGACCTAATCGAACTTATAAGCTTTTGCACAGCAAAGGAATCCATAAACAAAATGAAAAAACTGGGATAATTGATTTGCAAATGATGCGACCAACAAGGGCTTAATTTCCAAAATATACAAACAGCTCATACAACTCAATAACAAAAAAATAAACAACCCAATCAAAAAATGGGCAGAAAACCTAAATAGACATTTCTCTAAAGAAGACATACAGATGGCCAGTAGGTGCATGAAACAATGCTCAATATCACTAATCATTAGAGAAATGTAAGTCAAAACTATAATGACATATCAACTCACTCCAGTCAGAATGGCCATCATCAAAAGTCTACATATAACAAATCCTGGAGGGGGTGTGGAGAAAAGGGAACCTTCTTCCTACACTGTTGGTATGAATGTAAATTGGTGCAGTCACTATGGAAAATAGTATGGAGGTTCCTCAAAAAACTAAAAATAGAGTTGCCATATGATCCAGCAATCCCAGTTCTGGGCATATATCCAGACAAAACCATAATTCAAAAAGATACATATATACCCCTATGTTCATAGCAGCACTATTTACAATAGCCAAGACATGGAAACAACTTAAATGTCCATCGACAGATGAATGGATAAAAAAGATGTGGTATACATATATACAATGGAATATTACTCAGCCATAAAAAAGAATGAAAAAATGCCATTTGCAGCAACATGAATGGACCTAGAGATGATCATACTAACTGAAGTAAGTCAGAAAGAGAAAGACAAATACCATATGATATCACTTATATGTGGAATCTAAAATATGACACAAATGAACATATCCACAAAACAGGAACAAACTCATAGACATAGAGAACAGACTTGTGATTACCAAGGGGGAGAGGGGTGGGGGAGGGAAGGATTGGGAGTTTGGGATTAGCAGACGCAAACTGTTGTATATGGGATGGATAAACAAGAAGGTCCTACTGTATAGCACAGGAAACTATATCCAATATCCTGTGATAAACTATAATGGAAAAGAATATGAAAAAGAATATACATATGTATAACTGAATCACTTTGCTGTACATCAGAAACTCACACATTGTAAATCAAATATACTTCAATAAAATTTAAAAAATAAAAATAAAAGATGCCTTCTTCTGTATTTCATTAGCCCTAGAGTCAAAAGAGATTTTTGCTTTTGAGTGGCAGAACCCTACACGCAATAAAAACAACAATAGTGCTGGACAGTCCTGCCCCAAGGTTTCAAAAATTCCCCTACCATCTTTGGGGAAACTTTAGCTAAAGACCTAAAAGAGGTACATCTGGAAGAGGGAACCCTCCATCAGTATGTAGATGGCATCCTGATCGTCAGCCTTACTAAGGAGGTCCTTGACAAAAATGCTATAACTGCTCTGAACCACCTAACCCATAAAGGATCTAAGTTGTCCAAGAAAAAGGCTCAAATATCACAGACTTGGGTGACCTACCTAGGCTTCATTATCACAGAAGGTCAGAGAAGCCTACCCGAGAAAAGAGAAGAAGCCAGTTGCAGCCTCACCCCTCCTAAAACTAGAAGACAGCTTAGAGGTTTCTTGGGGATGGCCAGGTTTTGCCATATCTGGATCCCTAACTATGGTATAATAGTTAGGCCTCTATATGAAAAGTTGAAAAGGAAGGATGATGATCCTTTTGAATGGAACTCAGAATGCAAAGGGGCCTTTCAAGAATTAAAAAAGCAATTATTTCAGGCTCCTGCCCTGGCCCTCCCAGATTTAGCTAAACCCTTTGACCTTTACTTTCGTGAGAGAGGGGGAATCGCCCATGGAATATTAGCTCAAAAACTGGGACTTCTTAACTTGGGTGGTGTTTATTTTTCTAAACAGTTAGCTTGAACCACTAAGGGATGGCCTCCTTGCCTATGAGAAGTAGCTGTTACTACAACCCTGCTAAAGGAGGCTGAAAAGTTAATGTTTGGTCAGCCAGTCACTATATGGACTCCCCACCAGGTTCGAGTAAGTTCTAAGGGAGCAGAAAGCCATCCCCTGGAAGGTCTATTCAAGTTCAGACTATGCTTATAGACAGACTAGTGGCTACAATAAAAATATGTCACGTGATAAATCCTGCCACCCTGCTACCCATGGAAACAGAGCCCCTGGAGCTCTGACTGTATAGAAACCACAGACATGATCTATTCCAGTTGCCCAGACTAGGAAGTGAGCCTCTCCTGAATGCCGAAGAACAATGGTTCACAGATGGGAGTAGTTTTATGAGAGAGGAAATAAGGTTGGTGGGATACATAGTGACCTCCCACACCCAAGTCACAGAGGCAAAAGCCTAACCCAAGGGACTTCTGCCCAAAAGGCAGAGCTGATAGCCCTCATCTATGAGAGGTCTCATCTCTCAACCAAGAAAATCTCGCACCAGTCAGAATGGCCATCATCAAAAAATCTAGAAACAATAAATGCTGGAAAGGGTGTGGAGAAAAGGGAACACTCTTGCACTGCTGGTGGGAATGTGAATTGGTTCAGCCACTATGGAGAACAGTACAGAGGTTCCTTAAAAAACTACAAATAGAATTACCATATGACCCAGCAATCCCACTACTGGGCATATACCCTGAGAAAACCAAAATTCAAAAAGAGTCATGTACCAAAATGTTCATTGCAGCTCTATTTACAATAGCCCGGAGGTGGAAACAACCTAAGTGCCCATCATCGGATGAATGGATAAAGAAGATGTGGCACATATATACAATGGAATATTACTCAGCCTTAAAAAGAAACGAAATTGAGCTATTTGTAATGAGATGGATAGACCTAGAGTCTGTCATACAGAGTGAAGTAAGTCAGAAAGAAAAAGACAAATACCGTATGCTAACACATATATACGGAATTTAAGGGAAAAAAATGTCATGAAGAACCTAGGGGTAAGACAGGAATAAAGGCGCAGACCTACTGGAGAACGGACTTGAGGATATGGGGAGGGGGAAGGGTGAGCTTTGACAGGGCGAGAGAGCGTCATGGACATATACACACTAACAAACATAGTAAGGTAGATAGCTAGTGGGAAGCAGCCGCATGGCACAGGGATATTAGCTCAGTGCTTTGTGACAGCCTGGAGGGGTGGGATAGGGAGAGTGGGAGGGAGCAAGATGCAAGAGGGAAGACATATGGGGACATATGTATATGTATAACTGATTCACTTTGGTATAAAGCAGAAACTAACACACCATTGTAAAGCAATTATACCCCAATAAAGATGTTAAAAAAATAAAAATAAAAAAAAGAAAGAAAGGTAAAAAAAAAAAAAGAAAATTTTAAATGTTTACACAGGTTCTCGATATGCCTATGCCACCTTACACATATACTGGGTTATTTGGAAGAAAAGAGGTATGCTTACTGCAGAGAATAAACAGGTATAACATGGCTTAAGCTTAAGTTTAAGCTCTTAGATGCAGCACAGCAAAAAAAGGTGGCAGTGATTCATTGTAGGAGTCTCAAAAGGGGGATGCAGGGTTATTAAAGGGAAAAAACAAGGCAGAAGCAACTGCCAAAAAAGTGGCCCTAGAACCAGTCAGTAACTTGTCAACTACCCTCATACCTCGAAGGCCTCTTCCATTCAATTATTCCCTAATCTACACAAAGGAAGAATTAGACAAAGCCCCCAAAGGCCATGGATGGCTAGTTAAGAACATGGGCCATGATTCTTTCCCCAAAGTGAAGCTTGTCAAACCATGAGGGAAGCTCATCAAGGAACTCAGTATGGGAGGCAAGCCCTTGCCCTTAACAACTCGTTAGCTGAGGTCATGGTAACTCCTGTCATGAAAAGTATAATTAGTTGCATCAGTTGAGACGTGCTTCATCTGCATAATGACCAACTCCAACACCAGACCCCCACCCCCGCCCCCTCAGAAGCTCTTAGATAAGGCCCATTCAAACCAGAGGGACATATCCTGGAGAAGGCTGGCAGACAGATTTCACCACCATGCTGAGAGTACCAGTCAATTTCAGGTATCTCTTGGTGCTGGTAGACACATTTTCTGGGTGGATAGAAGTATTCCCTGCTAGAACTGAAATGGCAGCTGAAGTGGCTAAGGCATTACTAAAAGAAATAATCTCCAGGTTTGAGCTCCTAGAGTCCCTACGAAATGATAATGGTCCAGCTTTCTGTCTCAAGTGACGAAAGAGATAATGAGTGTCCTGGGAATAAAATGGAACTTTCACTCAGCCTGAAGACCCCAATCATCAGGGAACGTAGAGCGATGCAATGAGATCTTCAAATGGGCCTTAGCCAAGCTATGTTAGGATCTTCAAGAAAATTGGATTAAGTTGCTTCCAATTGCCCTAATCTGCATGCAGTTAGCCCCAAGAGATAAGTTAAATTTAAGTGAATTTGAACTTATGTACGGTAGACCCATTCCCCAAGCCTAAGGGACACCTTAACCCTCTTGAGCCCCCTATACCTCAAGTTTGCCTACCAGGTAGGTGAAACCATGAAAGCTCTCATAGAATATGGTAACTTAGTGCTGCCTCCACCCACTGACCTGGCCCAACACCCCTTCTGGCCAGGAGACTGGGTGTACCATAAAACCTGGAAAACCGGCAGCCCATAATCAGCTCACTCCTAAGTGGAACAGACCACGCTTAGCGATCCTAACCACGCATTCTGCCCTGAAGTTGCAGGGGATTATTCCATGGGCACATCACACTCAAGTGAAGGGGGCCCCTGAGCCCCAAACTCCAGAGTAACAACCTGGGGCAATGGACTCCCTTGACTACTCATGTGAACCTCTCTCTGGCCTGAAGCTTCTTTTCCAAAAAACAACAAAAGTGTCACCAAAGATATTCAGTCCTTGGCAGTGAGCCTCAACATCAGGGCATACTTTTGCCTACAGGCAAAAGATCTAGATACCCTCATTTTTAGGAAAAAATTGACATATGACCATTATTCTCTTGCTAGTATTTGGGCCATGTGTCTTAAATTGTCTGGTGTCCTTTGTCTCCAAAAGGTTAGACAAATGGTAGTCCCTCAGGGGTAAGAACAGTTAGGGCTGAGGCCTGGTGACAATCAAACATATCTAAAAGTAGCTGGAGAGAAGTTCTGCTTCTCTACCCGAGGTTATGAGGACGCCCCAGATCAGCAAGAAGCAGATACAGAAGACAGACTTCGCTCCCTCAGAGCTCCTCAAGAATGAGGAGCAGGACAAAAGACACAGGAGAGACTTTTCACCAACAAAGCCCATTAAAAATTCCTGGGAAATAAAAATAGAATCTGGGTAATAAAATCTAACCTTTTTTTTCCTTTTCCTTTGTGTTTCATCCAGTTTTACTTGCTCATAGGGGGCCACATGCAGAGGCCTCACACCTGGCACTTCAGACAGGGTTCCTAGTGTGAAACAACTATGCTGACACGTCAGCTCAGGCTGGGACCTTGTACAAAAGTGCTGAGCACAGCACGGCAATTCAAGATGGCGGTGGCAGGCCACGTCAGAGATGCTGTGCTGGCACTGCCAGGTGGAATGTGAGCAGTGCAGCTGTGCCCATAAGGAGAGAACTCCACTCCCTCCTCTCCCCTCTGACAAGAACCCTGTAAAGCAGCCTGCTCACAGCCTTTCGGGGAGAGTGTGTCCTCTAGAGCGCAGGCTTGCACCTCTCCATTCTTTGATCAAAGAATAAAGCTTTCCTTCTGAACCAAACTCTTTCTCATTCTATCAGTTCTGAAGACACCAAGCAGGGGGACACTTTTTGGGGCCTGACTCGAAAGGGTTGGTAACAGTCGCACTTATTTGCTCTTGCACTTATACCATCACCATGAGAAGAACATGGCTGGGCTAGCAGCCTGATCTCCCCCGGTATGGATGGATCCTCCTTGGAATAAAGACATGTGGAATGAGACATGTGGATGAAAGAGACATCCAGGATCACCCTAGATCAGGTGACCTAAGCCAGCTGTGGTCATCAGAGCTGCCCAGCTGAGTTCAGACTAGATCAGTAGACTCTCCACCTACCAGCAGAGGCATGAAAAATGACTATTTAATCTTGTATGCCACTGAGATTGTCAGGTGATTTGTTATAAAGCAAAAGCTAATGAATTCAGCAACATTTAATGACCAAAATTAGTGGAGTGACATCTACAACATTCTCATGGGAATAAAGAAATTAATATCCAAGCTATTTGTCTTTTACATAAAATCACTACAAACTACTTGAACATGCAATATCAAAGAGAATATTGTTAATATGAGACTTCTAAGAAAAGACAAAAAGAGTATTTCTTGTCATTCAAGTAAAACTTTGGAAATTTTAGCAAAATAAATGCCACAGGTTATTTAATATATTTAATTAAAGATCCTAGGTTCTTTATTAGTTTTTTAAGGAACCTCCATACTCTTTTCCATAGTAGTTGTATCAATTTATATTCCCACCAACAGTGCAGGAGGGTTCCTTTTTTACCACACCCTTTCCAGCATTTATTGTTTCTAGATTTTTTGATAATAGCTATTCTGATGGTGTGAGGTGATACTTCACTGTAGTTTTGATTTGCATTTCTCTAATAATTAGTGATGTAGAGCATCTTTTCATGTGCCTTTTGTCCATCTGTATGTATTCCTTGGTGAAATGTTTATTTAGGTGTTCCTCCCACTTTTTAACTGGATTGTTTGTTTTTTTGATACTGAGTACCATGAACTGTTTGTATATTTTGGAGATTAATCCTTTATCTGTTGTTTCATTTGCAAATATTTTCTCCCATTCTGAGGGTTGTCTTTTTATCTTGTTTATGGTTTCCTTTGCTGTGCAAAAGCTTTTAAGTTCAAGTCCCATTCCAAATGTAAAATAGTTGGCTGGTGGGAAGCAGCAGCATAGCACAGGGAGATCTGCTCAGTGCTTGGCAATGACCTAGAGGGGTGGGATAGGGAGGGTGGGAGGGAGGTTCAAGAGGGAGGGGATATGGGGACATGTGTATGCATATGGCTGATTTGCTTTGTTGTGCAACAGAAACTAACACAGTATTGTGAAGCAATTATACTCCAATAAAGATCTATTAAAAAAAAAAAGATCCTAGGTTCTAAAACCAAAATGGGATAGGAGAAAGAATGAAATGCATACATTACACACACTGACAATATGGAAATGATACATCTAAAAGAAAGAGGGAGAAAAATAAGAAAAATATATAGGAAAAAAAATTAAAATGCTTAATGCATGTCTCATTTATAATAACTGAGAGTCAAAGCTGACAAAACAAGTAGTAGAAATCTAAACTTATTCAAGAATACAGAAGTAAACTCTAAGAAAGATAATACTAGCAACAAAAATTAGGAGACGAAGCTAATTTTATTTTTCTTGTAGCAAGGATCTGATAGCTACTGTAAATAAAAAGGAAGAAAGTAGCTATATAAAATCCTAAGTCCAAAGTTATGGAAGACATCTCTCTTGCCCTGTCTCACACTTTCTGAGTCTATATTTTACTCTAATTATTGCTATGACAACTAGTTTAATGCCGTTGTAACCAGATAGGGCCCTTCTCTCAGTTTTACAGCTATTTCTTTCTTTCTGTTAAAGCACTGTCTCTGAAATCTACAGTTGTGTTGTGATTTTTTGTTAAACTAACATTTATTCAGTAGAACCCTGAGGTGGTGGATGGCGAGCCAAGTTTCAACACAAGGGAAAGTAAAATAGAAAATTTTATTACTCACAGGTCCTGGAGGAGGTCCATGGCCTCAAAGGACCACACAGAAGGTAAAGGCAGGGTGCAGACAGAGAGCTAGCAGCTGTACCTAAGGCACACACCTTTATTAGGATCCCTAGGTGGAGTGATTTGGAGTTTCCTGACTAAGAGTGAATTGGTTAATTCAAGCCCCAAAGAGTGGTAAGTTTTGGTAAGCAGTGGGGGTCTTCTTTTTTTTTTTTTAAGTATCTGTTGGGTGTTTTCAAGAATGTTCAGAAAGGAACATTGACAGTTACTTGTGTTCTAATTCACATTCATCTTTTAAACTTAAACTAGATATTCTTGTAGATCTTTTTATCTCAAATCTATTTTGTGAGTGGGGGTCTTCTTTAAGGGGTGCACAACAGGAAGGAGTCAGATGGCAGGAGAGACTGTTTATCACCAGGTGTGATGGGGAACTCACATCAGGAATTTACATTTACCTGTGGCTCTGCCAACTGTTATGTAGGAATGTGGGAAGGTCCCACATTCCCATTCAAGGCCCCTGCATGCCTCTTGGCCACACAGAGTGGATGCCAAGGCAACAATATTATAGAGTAGTTTAACTAAACTCTCAACAGGCTGGGAATCCTGAGAAGTCACAGGACGCTCACTCATTGAAAATCTGGAAGTGTTCAGAGGTTAACAGTTAACACACCCGGAAGCAACTGCTTGACCAGTAGGGTTTGAGTGCTACTAGACGTATCTTCAGAACACCCTAGAGGAATTGAGCATCACTGCCCATAGCTGTGTGTATTCTTCCCGTCACTCCTTGTTTCACTCTTCCCAAACCCCCACTCTTGTTCCCTAGGATCAATTTCCAAAACAAACCTGCATGGGAAGCCCTTGTCTTATATGCCACTTTCTGATGGGAATCTAGGCTTAAAAAAACCAAAAGATAAGCACTAAAACAAATATATAAATATGAAAATTTTGTGATTATATAGGGAAAAATGTGACAGTTGCTGTTCATGTGACTGTGGTTTGTTTCCTACTTTTGTAATTGAAGGAAATGCTAAATTTAAGATCAAGGTTAAGAAAAACTAAAAATATTTTACTCCCATCCAATTTAATGGACTCACTGAATTCCATCTGTGGAACTCTAAGTTAAAAACTCCTGGTATAATAACTATTTGATTTTCATAACAAACCAACTCATGAGTTGATATAAACTTTAATACTATTAAAGAACTTGACATTGCTCACTCTAAGGCAATTTTTATTTTGTAAGTAATTTTTAAAGGACTCTGGTTCGTCTTTTTAATAACATTAATCATACATACAAAGTGCAGCTACGTATTTTCTTAAGTATATACGACTTTAAAATTTACATAGGACAGGTTTTGCTGTTCATTATTTACAGAGGGAGGAAAAGGTAGCAAATGAATTCAACACTTGTCTAAAATGACTTGTCTAATAAGTGCAGGAAGCTGGCATAGACCCAGGTTAGCAGAATAATTCCTTGCCATAGGTGGGTACAGCATGCTATGGAGTTTTCACATCTGGTATAATATCCTAGATAACCCACTTAACTATATATACTCTTTGAACCTTATTTACAAATTGAAGATGATATAATCCTTTTACAAAATCATGTTGTGAAGATTAAATGAAAAAAATCATTTATTGGAGTGTTTTTATTTATGAAAGACTTCTGAGAGTATAGAGGTGGTCAGTGTTTTAAAGAAAGTATTTTATTCGTGAGATGAGAAACCTTTACATGTAGCAAATGGAGGACTGGAATTTGTATAGACATTGAATGTGAAAAATGTGAATAGCTCATGAAATAGCTAGTCATAGTCAAGTCTAGACAAAGGAAACTATCTCCACCTTCTCCCCAAAGAACTAAAGTAACCTAGAGAATGTCCTTACTGGAGAAAGTTAGATAATCCCTGCTCCAAATAAAGAGAGGAATGGGAAAAATGGGCTGACAATGTAGGCTGAGTTCTCCCACATTCACCAGTCAGGAAAGTTGTTCCTTCTCCTCTAAAAAAGATGCCCTGAATGGAATACTCTTCAAGTTAGGAAAATGCAGAATTGGGGAATAAGCACGCCATCTATTAAAAGACGGGAATTTTCAAGTCACTTCACATCTGTAAGAATCAGATCAGCATTACAAACTGAAGTAAAACATACTAATATATATTAAATAGCCGAGTGAAACAGGAAATGAGACACAAGAGAAAGAATTGGTAGAACATTAGTATCATAAACCAAGATCAAAGCAAAACTCAAGTTCATTATTTCAATCCAGTCATGGGTAGAACAGGAAGATAGGGAGGACTTAAAGAAAGAAGTAAACTTGACATACAGAGGACATATGAACTATTAGTGTGATGGTGAGCTCCTAAATGATGATAAAATAAATGTCCTGATGGAATAGTAATTTCATTGTAGTCTGAGCGGGGTGGTGATTTTAGCATGCAAGAGAAATTAGAAAACATAGAATCTGGACAATGCAGTTAATGAACTAGGAATTTATACATGAGATTACAAATGTCACAAACCCAACCTCTGATAGTTTACAACACAAGAGCCAGATCAGATAAACAGCAAAGTTGAGTTGATTCAGAGTCAGTGAAGTATAAAGAAAGGCTCCTTTCCAAGAGCCAGAATTTTGACCATATTTTTGTGGAGCTAGGGTTTTGTTTAAGAGTTAAATTGGTATCCTTTGTAAGATAGGGCAAGGAGAAGAAAACAAGCATCTTTGACACTAAATAACACATTTATATTTTTAAATCAAAGAACTTCAGGTTTGGAAATGTCTTTAAAGGGCATATTCAATTCTTGCATTATGCAGGACTGACTCCAAGTTAAAAGAAAATCATTGTGAATTGAAGTCTAGAGAAGGCAAGAAATGACTCCTTAAAAATAAAAACCTTTGGCTACATTAAAATAGCTTTTGAGTTATTTTTATATCCTGACTTAGCCAAAGAACTTCCAACATCAATAAATATAAGGGACTCAGGTTGCCATCTAACATTTTTACCAATTGAATATGCGATGATAAATTTCCTTTTGATAAAAAGTTAAGATACTTTCTTAGATATGCTCCATTCTTCATAAGGTATAACTTACTAATCATTTAAATAGAACAACATTCCCATCAATCCATGCCATTTTAAAAAGTGAATTGTCAGCTGCTCTCAGTAAAAGGGACATTTTACTCAAATTTGTGTTTTTATATATAGGCAAAGTAAAATGAAAAAGCCTCAATTATATCTATGCAATCCATTTTCCTTAAAGTGGAGGATTATGAAGGAAATGAATGCCTAGTCATATAATATCTTTTATGTTCTGTATTCAGAACAGTAGAACAAAGACTTAATAACATTATAATGGTTGATTAATTGCAATTATTTGATATTTTCATACAAGCACTATTCAAAAGCAGAGTATAAAGAAAAGCTGGAATTTCTTGGGTTATTATGTTATTCATTGTGATACAATAAATATTGATAATATGTGTTCTTTGTCCCTAGTTCCTGACACAGAGCTTCAAAATCCCTTGGAATTTCCTAAGTGATAGGAGTTCTTTTGTTTTTCATAATGAGCCCCTTTAGATCATACTTGAATTTATGCTAAGAGATGGCTCATGGTGAAACTCAGATAGTTTCAATAGTTTTGAGGGAAAGGTTGGCCATGCCAGAAAAGACCAAGCACTTCATTAGAGGGTTGAAACTTTCACTTTTATTCCTCAAACTGTAAATAGGGGAGTGGGACTAGAGATTAAGTTCAATCACATGGTCAATGATTTCATCAATCATTTCTAATTAATGAAACCCAAATAAAATCTCTGAATACTGAAGGTCAGTAGGTTCTGGGTTGCTAAACACATTGATGTGCTGTGAGGGTGGCATACCTGGATGCTACAAGCAGAGGGGATGGAAGTTCTGCACCACCTTCCTCCCTTGAGACCTTGCCTTACTGATTTCTTCCATTTGGGTGTTCCTGAGTGTATCCTTTATAATAAAACTATAGTCATAAGTGTAACACTTTTAGTGAGTTTTTCTAGTAAATTTTATCACCTGAAGCAGGGTCATGGGAACCCAAGAATTTGTAGTCTAAAGTAAGTGTAGTCTTGTTGGATGCTTTGCCATTTAACTTGTAGGACCTGACACTAACTCCAAGGTATTTAGTGTCAGAACTGAATTGACTTGCAGGACACTCAATTGATGCAAAGAATTGGTGGCAGTATGTATTCATTAATGTTAGATAATATACCAATATTTTATCGTTGGCAAACAAATATATCTTTGTAGGCATGCCAGCACTTAACAATTAATTTTATGAAAATAAAATTGCAGGTGAAGAAATTAACTCTATACTTGGCATATCATAAGAACACAGAAATAATGACATTTTAATGGGTCGGAGGAAAGTCCAAAGACCTCACATGAAAGAGCATAAAGTGGTCTCAACAGATTGCATAAGAAAAAAAAACAACACACACACAGCTAGTGTAAGAGGGAGACACAATGTTAATGGCTTCCATGCATTGTTTTACATGCATAGCTTTATATCACAATCACCTAGGGAATTTTAGAAATACTGCTTCAAAGGATGCACTGAAAATCAAATACATTGATTCCATGAGAATGAGGACTAAACATATTTAAAATGTCCCCTAGTGATGATTCTAAAGATTCAAACTTGAAAATAACTGTTGTAGAGGCAAAATGTATATCCTATAAAAATCAAGAATTATATATACTTCATCAATCATCTATCTAAAATACTGGATGAAAGATTATTATATAAACCAAATGTTGAAGAAAAACAACTTTGAACATAAGTTTCTATAATAAATCTTATGTTAAACTGGATACATACTTTCTTTAAAGTGCACAAGACT
Organism: Delphinapterus leucas; assembly: GCF_059928025.1. Classification (NCBI taxonomy): domain Eukaryota; kingdom Metazoa; phylum Chordata; class Mammalia; order Artiodactyla; family Monodontidae; genus Delphinapterus; species Delphinapterus leucas. Next base: position 48,512,384 of record NC_143136.1, on the reverse strand, counting down.
CAAATACATTATCAAATAGAAACATGCTCCGAAAAAAATTGCAAAAAGTACTTCAGCTGAAGTAAAATTAATCTAGGAGGAAGCCATTATATGGGAAGCAAGATTAATAAAGATTTTATTTAGATTTCCTTTTATCTAAATTGACAGAACACATATTTAAGTTTCAGATAATTCTCAGATTGGATTTCAAAAAGCATTCAACAATGTGTTGTCTGGAAGTGACACAGGCAAAAGAAAAAAATTAAGCTTGAAAAGATATATACAGAGATATAAGGCAAATGTGGAGCAGATACCCCAAGTGGGCAATTTCATATCAGATAAAATATAACTCAAGATTAAGAATAACACAGAAGATTAAAAACAAATATCTAAAAGAATAATTTAGTAAGAATATATTACATTTATAACATAGTCTTGATATCTGTAAGACAAAATTTGTTAGAAATACAGAAAGAAATTAGTAATCCTAAAATAGTGGTTTCATCATAATTATCTTGAGAACTGATAGATGTAACTGATCAGAATAATAAAGGTGTTAAAAATGTGACTAAAAGAATAAAACTAAAAGAACTGTTTTTTTAATAAGGTATGTACTATGTACTGCCTTGGACACATAGATTATTAACACTGACATTAAAAATAAAAACATTGTATAAGAAACACAGAGGGCTTCCCTGGTGGCGCAGTGGTTGAGAGTCCGCCTGCCAATGCAGGGGACACGGGTTCGTGCCCTGGTCCGGGAAGATCCCACATGCCCCGGAGCAGCTGGGCCTGTGAGCCATGGCTGCTGAGCCTGTGCGTCCGGGGCCTGTGCTCCGCAACGGGAGAGGCCACAGCAGTGAGAGGCCCGCGTATCGCAAAAACAAACAAACGAAAAAGAAACACAGAAAGTCTCAGTAAATCCCACAAAATCATTATAATCAATGATTACAAAGAAATTGAACTCATAAGCAGAAACATAATAGCTTGCAATATATGTTAATGTATAAATATGCTAGCGTCATGTTTTTAAATAACTCATAGCTTATACAGGAAAGCAAGAGAAATTATAAAATATTTAAAACAAAAAATATCAAAAGTAATAAATTCCAAATTTCCAGACTGAATCCAAAGGGGTCACTGAAGAATACTGAGAGAGAGAAAGGGAGGGAGAGAGAGAGAGAGAGAGAGAAATTGATTTTAATGCTTTCATGAGGAAAGGAAGAATGAAAATAAAGGCAGTAATAGTGCACATTAAAAAAAACTTAAAAAGATTAGTATATCATATTCAAATAAGACGAAATGAAATAGAATAATTTAAAAAATAATTATGTGATAAAACATTTTTTCTTTAAAATCTAATAAATCTTTGGCAAGACTGATAATGAAAAAAGAGGAAATAATCATGTGTCAGAGTTGCCTTTTTTGTTTGTTTTTGCAAGGATCAGAAATTAAGAATAAATGAATTAAATATAAAATATACATTGAAAAATATGGGAGAGTTCACAGAATTTACTTAAAGCACAAAAGAACAAGACCTGGAAATGAGTGGGATAGAAGAGTCTAGATAGCAGGCAGGCCCACAGATTCGATTCTGCTGTTGTCAACACTAAACCCAAACATCTACAGCTTGTACCACTGGTGCCAGTCCAAGATACTGGCACAACTGCTAAAGCCCATAAAATTAAGCATTTTTGCCCCTAAAATTAATCATTTGGAGAATGAATCCTTTGCTTAATTTACCTCCTTGGCTTTCTGGCTCCTTATTCATAACCTACAATTAATGCTATTGATTGGGTGAGGCTTCACTAGGTTCACATGAAGGAGAGGCAAGCAAGACTGAAAATGAAGTACCTGGAATTTTCAATATCAATAGTAAATGAAAGAGGTTCTGCTTCCCACCTTATCAAAAAATAGTTTTCCCCTAAACCTCACATCTACGCTTCATTATCTAACAGAAAATATGTTTCCCAACAAAATATATTCAAACTTTCCTTAGTTTCAGTATCTAGAAACAAATCTCAGATTTTTAGATAAAGGAAAGTCCTTTTCCCATTCTGTCGTGATTTCAACTGGATTATCTGTAAACTGTAGCCATGTGATATTGTGATTTATAATAAGAAATACATATTTGGTCTTTGTTCCCTTTTCTGGCACCAAGCTCCTAGATCCCTTATAATTTCCTGAGCACTGAGAGAGACAAAGGTACCTTTTGTTATGTTAATGAGGCGACTAAATGTTGGGGGCTGGTTGCCAGGAGAACCAAGCACATGATTAGAAACTTGGATTTTTCAGTTCCTCCCCACCGCATACCCCCACCCCCGACCTCTGGGGAGGAGAGGGAAGAAGACAGGGAGATTGAATCAATCTCCAATGGTCGATGATTTAATCTATCATGCAAATATAATGAAGCTTTCATAAAACCCCAAAGAGAGTTTGAAAAACTTCCAGATTTGGGGATTTGGTGAAAACATGGAGATTTGGGGAGAGTGGTGCCCCTGACAGGGCATGAAAGCTCTGAGTCCTTTCCCCATGCCTTGCCCTGTGCATTTCTTCCATCTGGCTATTCCTGAGTTATATCCTTTTATTATAAACTGGTAATCTAGTAAGTAAATATTTCTCTGAGCTCTGTGAGCTGCTCTAGCAAACTAATAGAACCCAAGGTGGATTGGTCAGAAGCACAGGTGACAACTTGCTCTTGCAACTGGCACCTGAAGGGAGGAGTAGTGGCAGTCCTGTATAATTGAGCCCTTAACTTGTGGAATCTGATGCCATCTCTTGGCAGATGACATCAGAACTGGGGTGAACTGTAGGATACCCAGCTGGTGTCAGAGAATTGCTTGTTGGATGTGCTGGAACCTCCCCCCCACTTTCCTCTCTACCCCCGCCCACACCCATTGGCATTGGGTGCAGAATAGGAAGCCAAAATTGGTAATTTATACACCATGAACATATTTTATATAAAACTGCGTATAAAAATGGGAGGAAAGAAAAGTGAAATTTATTTTAAATATATAAATATATTTTTATTACACACTTTGGAAGGAAATATATTCAGATAATGCTGTCCTTGTTTTTATGTATTTGTCAGGAGACTGTAGGTAGTACTAGTAATTTTCCCCTTCAATTGTCCCTCAAGGCCACTCTTGAGGTTAGCCAAAACACCACCACACTAACATACCTCTCCACATCTGAGTACGCCAGCATGTTTACAGAATACTCTGTAAAGCAGGCTTGAATTTTTTTTCTTCTCTAGCAGATATTCATAGAGTGAATATCCCATGTGACTACAGATAAATGCTGAAAACACAGTAGCAGTATAGCAGATGTAAGCATACCAATAGTTAAGCCCAATGTCTGTGCACCTTCTTTTGCATGGCCCTTTGTGATAATGGAATCTGCTTGTGTGCCTTACTTTGTGGCTTGATGATAAAGAAGCACTAGTTTATAATAGAAACTTGGATTATACGGTCACCTGAATTTCCCTAATCAGATCTTTGTTGTTTAACTGGAAACAGAGGAAGAACATTCCTCAGACGTGAAGCAATAAATTGTCAAAGAGGGTATCATTTTGCTCAGAACCAAAATCCAAACTGGATTTTAACTAGGGATGCTCTAAGGATCCTCACCCTTGAAGATCTGGAATCTTTAATGCTGGCACTAGTATTTGTGATTCCCAATCTGCTTCTCTCCATCCCCACTCCCAGAATATAATAAATTTTTAGTTTAAATTTTGGTAGAGATGTAGCTTCATATTCTTGGCTCTTCATATAATAATACTCCTTAGTCTAAGGGCTGGAGTTGTTCAACATATTTATTTTTACTTTCTTAATCCCACCACCCTTCAAATATAGCTCCCTTTTTCTGCTCCCCTTTATAAAAATATTTTTTGAAATAGTTGTCTGCATTCACTGTTCCTGATACATCTTCTTCTATTTTCTCCTGAACTCAGTTTAACTGAAAACAAAAAGAGTAAATTTAAGGATTGGGAATTAATTACACCACTCATCGGAAAAACTTTATATTGTTCAGGTATTAAAATACTTCAATGACTCCCATTAATTTTAAGATTAAAACCAAACTTTTAAAAATGACACTTCAATGCTTTTAAACTTTGCTTGCCCAAAATATATATCAAAATCAATTTCTTCCCATTCTTTCAATTGTTCTATGAACTTGCTATAAACAACCACCTGCCATACATTTCAAATGCTAACCTTATTACATTCTCTGCCATCATGCTTAATTTCTATAATTCTTACTTGTCTCTAAAGTTACAATTTATATATTGCAATTTATAATAAGAAATATATCTTTGATCTTCATCCCCATTTTTTGCAGAGCTCCTAAATCCCTTGTATTTCCTAAGTGATAACAGCTAGAAGGTATCTTGATATTTACAACTAACCCCTTTCAACCACACCTGAGTTTATGTTAATGAGGTGACTTTTGGTGTGCATCTAAGGATAGGGGTTGGTTACAGTGATTGGAGGATTGGAATTTTCAGTTCCACTCTCTGATTTCTGAGGAGAGGAGAGAGACTGAAGGTTGAATCAATCACTAGTGGCCAATGACTTAGTAAATCATGTCTGTGTAATGAATCCTCCATAAAAACCAAAAAAAATGGGGTTCTGAGAGCTTTTGGGTTGGTGAACAAGTGGAGATTTGGGGAGAGTGGCATATTCTGAGAGCATGGAAGCTCTGCGTCCCTTCCTATATAATTTGTCCTGTGCATCTTTTCCATCTCTCTATTGGTTTGTATCTTTTAATATCATTTGTAATAAACCAGTAATTTAGTGAGTAATTTTTTTTCCTGAGTTCTGTGAGATGCTCTAGCAGATTAATCAAACCTAAGGAGGTGGTCATGAAACCAAGCAGGACCCTGTGGGGCTCCTGGACATGGAAGCCTTTCTGTGTTCTCTGTTTCTTGTTTGTAGGGAATAGACTCCAGCCTCCATGACCTTCCCTGAGTTCTGAAGGGCAGATTTGAACAGTTGCTAATCAGGGAAGGGAGGGATGCAGAGACAAGGGAGGAGCAGCCAAGAAACAAGAGTGCAGCCTTGGGGCAGCATCCTGGTTCCACCTCAAGTGATGCCCATAATAATATCTTTAAGCTCTTCTGCAGAACTAAAACCCCTATCAAATGGAGGATGTTAGCATTCTTCATTCCAGAGAAAAGGTCACAATTTGATAGTCTCAAGAACCAAAGAAGCTCATTAAGAGACCACCTGAGGATAGATTAAAGGAACCAGAAAAGCTCATCAGGAGACTACTTGAGACCAGATTAAAGGAGTGCAGGCCCTGCACCCTGATCCTTATAAGCAACCCCACCCTTGAACCATTGCTATAAAACTCTTCATCACATCCTCCTGGGTTGGGACGCACAGTTTTGAGAGGCATGAGCTTGCTGTGTCCCTCTTTGCCTGGCAAAGAAATAAAGATTATTTTTTCCACTTCACCCAAAACTCTGTCTCTGAGATTTGATTAGGCACCATTGCACAGAGGCTGAGTTTTCAGCCTCAGTCATGGGAACCTCTGATTTATAGCCAGTAAGTCAGAAACACAGGTAACAACCTGGACTTGAGATTGGTATTGTAAGCAGATAGGGTAGGGTAGGGGGTCCCCAGAGAAGGAGAACCAGGCATGGCTTTCTTGACAGAAGAGAAGCCATTTTTTGCCTAAGCCATTTTGTGATCTAAGCCTGCCTACAATGCTTGTCCTTGGACAGGTCTCAGTAATTAATGATCTTAAGAGAACAAAAGAATGCAGAAACCACTGTGGTCAGGCAAGAGAAGTAACAATAGCAAAGATAATATATCAGTTGTAAAGACTCTCAGTTCTGTTTCAGTGGTAAAGATTAGCCTGAAGCACTCAACCACCAAATGAACTGGAACTTAAGGGATGATGATGTTGACCTTTTCTGACTCTCCTGACTTCAATCAACTAAAGCTTGGACTCTGTCGACAGCCCAAGTCCCTCCATGAATATGCATGTACGCTTCGCTTAAAACTTCCCCAATTTTGCTGTTCAGGGAGACACTGCTTTAGGAAAGATTCCCAGTATTCTCCTTACTTACTTCAAGTAATAAATCCTTCCTTATCCTGATCTTTGGCTTGGTTATGTCTTTTGGCTCAACACCCACCAAGAGGTAAACCCAGTTTTTGGGTAACAGTATCTGAAGTGGAGGACAGTCCTGTGGTACTGAGCTCTTAACCTCTGAAATCTGATGCTATTTCCAGGTAGATAGTGTCCAGATTGAGTTGAATTTTAGGGTACCCAGCTGGTGTTGGAGAATTGCTTGGTGGTGTGGGGATAAAACCCCATACACTGGAATTGGAATCAACATTGTTATATATCTAACTTAAAGCATATGTTTCCATAGAAGCCTGTAGTAGCCCTAACCCTGCATTAATTATAATTTTTTGTTTCCATTTTTATTTCTCTCTATAACAACAACAGCAACTATAATTATAAATAAAATCTTTAGTTGGGGCTAAATGTCAATCAATTTTCATTGCATGGACTAAAGGAACACATTTGAGAGGAATTTGATTCTTTGATTCATCTCTTTAATTACACATTTGTTCATACTGGTTTCAGGTACTAAGATATATATTACATATAAGAAAACCAATACTGTAAAAATTAAATCTGTGTGTATTTTGAAATGCCACCTTCTACCTTGACGTGTGTGTTTGTGTGTGTGTGTGTGTGTGTGTGTGTATGCACATGATTACATAGAATGTGGTGATCCTCAAGGCAGCAGAAAGCATTTTAAATCTAGAGGAGGGGTAGGTATCTTCTTCTTGATTCTACTGTATCTTTGTCTCTTGTCCTGGAGAATCTGTTACCAAAACTGATTTGGAATCCAGTTAACATGAAAATCTAATATTCAAAATATGGTTTTTCAATTGCAAAGTTCCATGGGACATGCAAGTAAATACACATACATATCTCCTGCACACCTCCCATAAAGAAGTTTATCTTAACAGTTTTGTTGTGGTCAGCTTTGCTTTTAGTAAGGAAATCAATAAAATCTACAAAAACAAAACCTACTCACTAAACAAAAATGACAACAGTTAACAAGCACCTTAACTAGTAGCTAGGCTCTGTGCTAAACACTTGACATTTATGTTATTGTAAGAATATTGAGATAGTAAATGTATTATTTATATTTAGGTTTTAATTTGAGGAAATTGAAGCTTTCAGGTTGAGAAACTTCCCACAGATCACTCTTTTAGAAGGTAGTGGAGTCAAGTTTCTAATTCAGGCAATTTACCTTCAGAGCCTGCAAAACTGGTAACCTTATTGTGTTCTCTCCTATTAGACAAGACAGAGCATAGTTTCAGGTACTAGGAACAAACCTGGGAAACCTTTATGAACAGTGAGTACTGAACAAGTGAAAGGGGAGGCATTTCCAACGGTGTTTCCAATTGAATGAGTGCCATACAACAATTTTTATGGTTCATTAGACAATACATCTTAACTGATTCTATTATCTCCTCCTAGATCATTTATTTTTTCCATCATGTTTTCACCAGAAGAGAATATATTTGATCTTGTATGAATAAACCATTTTATCAATAGGATGTACTACAGACAAACGGTTTAGTTGATCTAGAAGTAGTGCATTTATTGGAATGTTAACTTTCATCCAAACTTGTCTTCAGTTAAGTACATGTAAAACTGGATCTGCAGATACTCTTTGTAAGCATTTCATTTGTGAGTCAGTGAATATATAGAAAACATTTATGAATTCAATGTTCAGTGTTTATGCATTCACTTAATTTTATATTTTACCCGATTTATCATGATATACTAAAGGAAACAGAAGAGTATTAGCTTCTATTCTAGAGGAATTAGAAATGTTAATATATAATTATAATGCAGTGTGATGAGAACCATAAAAGAATAAACACAAATAGATGAGTAGCTAACAACATCTGCTGGAGAACAGAAAGTTAAGTCTAATTTTTTAACAAATAAATTGGCATCAATTTTCAATGAAATGCTACACACGTACAAGTTCCCCCTACCTCTCATTCCACCTAGAATTCAACTGATAAATAAAATATCTGATAAATATAGGAAATGTTTAAGAACTATTGGACAAATATTGAGTTTATAAAGACAGCATTTCTTATTAATCCTGACTCATTTTCTCTAACTCTCTTATAAATCCTAGTTAGCAAGATAAGTTACACTTAATTCTCTATCTGTTCCTAAAATCTAGGTGGAAACGTGGACTGAAAAGGAAGTATTTATTTTGAGTATTTGGATGACTTCATTAGAATAAGAATCTGTTTTTTCGATGCACAACTTAGAAAAATAGGTGACTTTTTAAGTCCAAAGAGAAAGGACTTTTTTTTTAAATTTTTTATTTTATATTAGAGTATAGTTGATTAACAATGTTGTGTTAGCTTCAGGTGTATAGTAAAGTGCTTCAGGTTTTTTAAAGTGGCTGGTAATTTTGGCATCTTTATAGAATGACACAATCAAGATACTGTGTTTTGTTAAAGCTAAAAAGTCATTTGGCAGAAGCCAAGAGAGGTAATTAGTGTAAGTTCTCTTTAAACTAACACATTTATAGGGTCATGGTCTTTTTGTGAAAGAAGTTCCTTGAGTGATATCTGAAAGCATTTGACTGAAAATATGTACTATGCAATTTATCAATTTATGTTAATTTATTCAGCATATATCAAATATAGAGGTTGTTTCTGATTAGTTTGCATTATAATTACAACTTTTGATTTGTATAGACTTTAGAAGCCTTAAAAATAACTTTCTCATTAAACATTCTGATATACATGAAAAGAAATTGCAGTTTAAATTATTTTAATGCAGTTTGAAAAAATATAATAATATTTATACGAATATTACTAAATAGTGATTTAATACTACTTATTTGAAGGTATGTATACTACACTCTTACCATGAAATATTATCTTATTAAATTATGATAGACTAATAGTTTAAAGAATAAATCAATATTGCTTTTATTTTAAAATTTTGATCAGTTAGCAATGATGAGATATTTTTTTCCTTTTCATTGGTTATTTATTGTTCTTTCAAGAATTGTCTTTATATATTTTTAAAATTATTTTGTTATGGTAACTGAGGGTATTTAATTGATTTATCATGTCTCTTGTAATACTAAGATCATTAATGATACTTTTCTTGTATTTGTTATAAATATTTCTATGTACCTTTCCATTTGCCACTTTACTATTTATCATTTACTGTTTTAATCATTTATATGGTGCTTAATCTAGAGATGTTTTCACTTTACATAGTTAACCCATCATTTTTTAGTTTGGAGTATTTTTTAATCCTTATAATTTCTTATTCTATATTTAGTTAAATTTTCACTAAAAGTGTCCTCTACCTTCAAATTTAATTTAGTTTTATACATTTTTATTAAATATTTAATCTACTGGAATGTTTTTAGTGTCTGGCATAGCAGGGACATCAATGTTTGGGTTTTCAAACTTTATTTTCTATAATTTTGATACCTTACAAATATTTCCTCTATTGCTTCTGTTTTCTTCAATCCGCTATTCCTACATTAGATCTTCTTCTTATCATTTCCCATTGCTAATATGCCAACTGCTCTCTTGCTGCAAATCTGTTTATACACATGTTGACTTTTCATACTGTTAGGAGGGTTAACTTCTAGAAAATCAAATCAGATCATTTAACTCCTCTGGTGAAAATGTTATATCACCATTGGCTCTTCATTAGCCAAAGAATAAATATCCAAAGTGCTTATCTCTTAACATGGGATGTAAGGTCCTTCACAATATGATCATTCAATTACCTCTCTGGAGAATATTATTTAATTTTTGTACCCTATATAGCAATCATGATACATATAATATCATTCCAAAATGTGCAAATGCTACTCCATGTTTTTGAACATTGTCTTCCCTCTGCTTAAAATGTCTACTACTCCCCATTTATAGCTTTCTTTTCTGCTTGCAAAAGGCTAGTCATCTTTCAAACCCAAATAAAATATCACCCCTTTTGTTAAAACCAATAGCGATCCCTTTTTATCCTTAACTAGTGCCTATTCCCTTTAAGATATCAACTAACTAATATTTGTTTAGCACACCATGCTATATGTACAGCATTTTGCTAAAAGATATAAAAAACTGAAGGTAATTATAGTATATTGGCAATGGCATACATGGAGCATGACAATTTCCAAAATCAGTTGATCCTTACTTTCCTTATGAGGTATTCTTTTCAAAGTATAAATGAACTTAATATATATCTGGCCTCCATTAAGTTGATTCACTTCTTTCATGAATGTAAATGTAGATACTGGCTAAGTTCACCAATTCTATAGAAAAAAGTTAGGTTGATATTAGCCTATGTTTAAAATCTAAGTTTCTCAGAAACAATGACTGCAATTTCTCATGAAAATTCTATACCTCAAGAATGTACTTAAGCCCATGTTCCCACACAATCTCTCTTTATATGCTGATAGGCAGACCACATACTTATATGCTTATTTCTTCATAATGTCTTATTTGCTGAATATTCTTGAGATACTTCAAATTCAACATACCCCAAATTGAACCTAGTCATTTTAAATCCCCAACTACTTCTTTTCTCTTTTGTGTTTGACATCATGAATAACAACATCATTTACCCTTAGACACCAAATCTTGAAACCTTGAAAGTTACTTATATTTGACCCATTTTCCCTCCCTCTCATCTTATACAACACAATCAAATAATCACCAAATCTTTACATTTTCTCCAGTAGTATCCTTCTAATTGTTTTCTCTGCTTTGAACCCTGCACCCTTACATAAATTTCCTCTGAGTAACCAGAACTGCTTTCCTAAATGACTTGCCCTACCAGTTCTTCTTAATCCTGTGGTGGCTGTCAGGACTAGGTCTTTCCCATCTGGATACTCTCTATACTCAGAAGAACACCTGTAATATAGTAATAGTTTACAAGGGGCATTGGAGGTATACTTAGTATCAGAAAAGTACACTTTAGGAGTGTAATTGCATAAGACAAACATTTTATGAATATTAAGAACCAGTGTGGACTGTGGGGAACCTCTGAAAAATCTTGGCTATTAAAAAAAATACAACTCACACTAAGCAATTATCCAAAAATCTTCTCTCAGTGTTATGCTTGGTGAGGATTTCAAATCACATTCCCAGAGGTGGGACAAAGATGGTGGAGTAGGAAGATCCTGACTGCACCTCCTCCCCAAGACACACCAAAACTCCAACTACATACAGAACAATTCTCTGAGAACAATCTGAAGTCTAGCAGAACAACTTTTCTACAATTAAGAATATAAAGAGAAAAGCATATTGAGATGGGTAGGAGGGGCAGAGACACAATCTAGTAAAGACCCACACTTCCAGCAGATAACCCATAAGCAGAGGGGATATCACACATTTGGAGGTCCTACCTAAGGAGTGAGGGGATCAAGCACACATTGAGTACCCCAGACTTTGGGACTGGCACTGGAAAGATAAGCCCCCTTAACAGGTTTTGAAAACTAGTGGGGCTTATGACTGGGAGAGCTGGAGAGCTATGGGACCGGAGATGACTCTCTGAAAGGGCTTGCACACAAACTTACTCTCCCGAGTTCCAGCACAGAGGAAGCAGGTTGAAAAACTCTTCATAATCTAGCTAGCCAGCAAAGACCACCCTAATATACCCACCAGTCCATACCAAGCTCTGGCTCCAGTCCCCACCCTAAGGTGATGGCCCCCAGCATACCCTGGAAGAGGCCCTGACCCACCCTGCTTCAGGTCCAGCCCTCCCACCAAAACCATCGAGTACACGCGGTGCACAGGTACAGTCCTACATAAGAATTCACCTTCAAGACTGAAGCTGTTTTGCCTAATTCATAGAAAAAAACACAGAAAGTTAGACAAAATGAGAAAACAGAGGAACTTGTTCCAAAGGAAAGAACAAGATAAAACCCCATAAATAAAACCTTAATGAAATGGAGGTAAAGATAAAGAGTTCAAACCAACAGTCATAAAAATGCTTACTGAAATCAGGAGAATGAAGGAACAGAATGAGAAAATCAACTACAAATTAGAAAATATAAGAAAGAACCAATCAGAGCTGAAGAATACAATAACTGAAATGAAAAATACACTAGAGTGAATCAATAGCAGATTAGATGATACAGAAGATTGTATAAGCAACTTGGAATACAGAATAGTGGAAATCACCCAGTCAGAAGAGCCAAAAGAAAAAAGAATTTAAAAAAATTGAGAATAGTTTAAGGAACCTATGGGAAACCATCAAATGTATTAATATTCACATTCTAGGGTCCCGAGAGGACAAGAGAGAGAGAAAGTAGAAAGCATATTTGATGAAATAATAGTTGAGAACTTTCCTAATCTGTGGAAGAAAACAGATCCCCAGTCCAGAAAGCACAGAGAGTCCTATACAAGATAAAACCAAAGAGACACACACAAAGACACATCACATTTAAAGTGGTAGAAGTTAGGGATAAAGATAGTATTTTAAAATGGCAAGAGAAAAATAAAAAGTCACATACAAGGGAACTCCCATAAGGCTATCAGCTGATTTTTCAGCAGAAACTCTGGCCTGAAGGAAATGGCAAAATATATTTGAAGTCCTGAAGGAAAAACCAAGGACACATGGAACATTGTCCATGTAGATCACATGCTAGGCCACAGAACAAGTCTCAAGGATACTCAGCAAGTTTATCATTCAGAATTGAAGGAGCTATAAAGCTTCCCAGACAAGCAAAAACTAAAAACTAAACCAGCCTTACAAGAAATGTTAAAGAGACTTCTCCAAGAGGAAATGAAAGACCACAACTAGAAATATGAAAATATATAAAAGGAAAAAAATCTCACTGCTAAAAGCAAATATATAGTAAAGGCATTGGATCAACCACTTAAAAAGATAATATGAAGGTAAAAATACAAAAGTGATAAATTCAATTATAACTACATTAAGTAGTTAAGGAATCCACAAAAAGATGCACAATATGACATCAAAAACAAAATGTTGAGGGTAGGGTAAAAAATGTAGAGCTTTAGAACAGGTTTAAGTGTAAATGACTATCAACTTAAAGCAAATCTATCATCTATCTATCTATCTATCTATCTTTCTCATGGTAACCACAATCACAAATCAAAAACCTACCACACATAAACAGAAAAACAAGGAAAAGGAACTCAAAGATAATGCTAAAGAAAATCATCAAACCACAAGGGAAGAGACTAAAAAAAGAAGAAAAAAGACCAAAGAACTACAGAAACGACCAGATAAAAAGTAACAAAATGGCATTGAGTACATACATATCAACAATAACTTTAAATGTAAATGGACTGAATGCCTCAATCAAAAGACATAGGGTGGATGAATGGGGAAAAAAAAAAGACCCAATTTTATGCTGCCTACTTCAGAGCTAAAGACACACACAGACTGAAAGTGAAGGTACGCAAAACGATGTTCCATGCAAATGGAAACAAAAAGAAAGATGAGATAGCAATACTCGTATCAGACAAAATAGACTTTAAAATGGACACTATAACAAAAGACAAAGAAGGGCATTACATAACAATAAAAGTCAAACCAGGAAGAGGATAGAACATTCTTAAGCATATATGCACTTAACATAGGAGCATATAAATATATAAAGGAAATATTAATAAAGAGAGAAATTGACAGTAATACAATAATAGTAGGGGACTTAATGCCCCACTTACATTAATGGATAGATCATCCAACAGAAAATCAATAAAGAAACATTGGCCTTAAATACCATATTAGACTAAATGAACTTAACAGATATCTACAAAACATTTCATCCAAAAAGAGCAGAATATACATTCTTTTCAAGTGTACATGGAACATTCTCCACAACAAATCACACACTAAGCCCCAATACAAGTCTCAGTAAATGTAAGAAGATTGAAATCATATCAAAGCATCTTTTCTGAGCACAATGGTATGAAACTAGAAATCAACTACAAGTAGAAAACTAGAAACAATACATTTGGAGACTAAACAATATACTACCCAAAAAATGGGTTAATGAAGATATCAAAGAGGAAATAAAAAAACATACTAAGTAAATGAAAATAGAAACACAACTTTCTAAAATCTATGGGATGCAGCAAATGCAGTTCTAAGATGGAAGGTTATAGAGATACAGGCCTCCCTCAAGAAACAAAAAAAAAAGTCAAATAAACAGCTTAACTTTATACCTAAAGGAATTAGAAAAAGAACAAACAAAGACCAAAGTTAGTAGAAGGAAAGAATTAATAAAGATCAGAGAGGGAATAAATGAAATAGAGACCCCAAAACAGCAGAAAAGATCAATGGCACTAAGAGCTGGTTTTTTGAAAAGATAAACAAAATTAACAAACATTTAGCCAGACTCATCAAGAAAAAAAGAGAGAGCACCCAAATATATAAAATTAGAAATTAGAGAGGAGAAGTTACAACTGATATCACAGAATACAAACAATCATAAGAGAATACTTTCATGCTCCCTGACTTTAAACTATGCTATCCATACAAAGCTAAGGTAATCAAAACAGTATGATACTGGAACATAAAAATAGACACATAAATCAATGGAACAGAATAGAGAGCCCAGAAATAAACCCACTCATATATGGTAAATTAATCAATGACAAAGTAGGCAAGAACATACAGTGGGGAAAAGACCATCGCTTCAATAAGTGGTGTTGGGAAAACTGGACAGCTACATGTAAAAGAATGAAACTGGATCATTTTCTCACACCATATAGAAAAACAAACCTGAAGTGGATAAATACATCAATGTAAGACCTGAAGCCATAAAACTTTCAGAAATAAACAAAAAACACAGGTTTTACACTCTTTGACATTGATGATAGCAAAATTTTTTTGGATCCCTCTTCTTGGGCAAAGACAACAAAAGCAAAAATAAACAAATGGGACCACATCAAATGAAAAAGATTTGGAACGGCAAAGGAAACCATCAACAAAATGAAAAGGCATTCTACTGAAGAGGAGAAGATATTTGCAAATGATATTTTTGATAAGAGGTTAATACTCAAAATATATAAAGAACTCATATAACTCAATATTAAAACAACCCACGAATAATCTGATTTAAAAATGGGCTGAGAACCTGAATAGGCATTTGTCAAAGAAGATATACAGATGGCCAACAAACACATGAAAAGATCTTCAACATCACTAATCATCAGGGAAATGCAAATCATATATTACCTTACACCTGCCAGAATTATCATCATCAAGACAACAACTAAAAAGTGTTTGTGAGGATGTGGAGAAAGGGGAAACTTCCTGTTGTTGGGAATGTAAATGGATGCAGCTCCTGGAAAACACTATGGGGGTTCCTTAAAAAGTACAAAATAGAACTACCATATGATCCAGCAATTCCACTTCTGGGTATTTATCCAAAGAAAATGAAAACACAAATGTGAAAAGATATATTCACCCTTATGTTCATTGAAGGATTATTTACAATAGCCAAGATATGGAAACCACCTAAGTATCCATTGATAAATAAATGGGTAAAAAGAAGTGGTGTGTGTGTGTGTGTGTGTGTGTGTGTGTACTCAGCCATAAAAAAGCATGAAACGTTGCCACTTGCAACAATGGATGGACCTAGAGGGTATTGTGCTAAGTGAAATAAAGACAAATACATACCAAAAAAGACATATACTATGTTTTCACTTATATATGTGTAACCTAAAAATACAACCAATGAACAAATATAACAAAACAGAAATAGACTTACAGATACTAAGAACAAACTAGTGTTCACCAAAGGAGAGTGGTTTGTGGGGATGGTCAAAATAGGTTAAGGGGATTAAGAGATACAAACTACTAGTTATAAAATAAGTCACAGGTAAGTCATGTTCAGCCCAGGGAATATAGTCAATAATATTGTAATAACTATGTATAATGCATAACATATTAAAATATTGAATCACTATATTGTGCAATTAAAACTAATATTATATTGCAAGTGAACTATACTTCAAGAAAAGTAGAATTATTTTCCCACCCAGTTGCCAAGGCTATAATAATTGCATATTTGTCATCAAAGAAATGTTTTCTCTTTTTAATTCTAAATTCAAATTAGTTTTTGTTTAGTAATGCTATAATCTTTTGTTAAATATGGCATGATTTAACATACCTTCATCCCACTAAATTTAAATTGGTTGCTAAAACAATACAATAGTTTGTATGGTGGGTTTTTAAATTTATAGCTCATTAATATATTCTATTTATATAGCTATTGTTAGAAAGAATACATTTTAAATTTTTGATAGCTTTTTCATTTTTTTCTTTTATTTTCTTATATTTTATTTTATTTGTGCCATTTAGCCATATTCATAGGCAAATCTCAGAAAATATTAAGTTAAATTTGAAGTCTCAATGGGAAAAGCATTTTAAAATGCTACTTGAGGAATTAATTCAGATAGCCTTTGTTTCTCTCTCTAGTTCTTTTATGTTTAAAAATATGAGACTAATGAATGAATAAAAACTGTAGTTTAGTTTATGATTCCCAGACACTCATTGTGACTTCCTTCATCTTCCTTTGATCCTTAAGAATGGCAAATTTATTTAAATTGCTCTTTTTTAAACCCATTTTATCCATTTGACACATCTCTTCTTCTTTGATATACCGACCTTGTTTATATCCTTAAATATCTTCTAAAATGAACAAGATCAAGCTTGCAGTATTGTGTCTAGATTGTAATTATGAATACATGCAATTTTAGAATCTGTGTTATAAACATAATTAGATTACTTGAAAACTTCTCTCTAGCTTCATGTTATGACTTGCATTTGCTTTCCTTTTCAGATTTAATGGGTTATTGGACAGAAAACCACAAGCCTAGGAAAAAAAATAAACTAAACCAAAGTTCAGGGCTTATGATGAACTGATTTTTCTCTTTTTCCAAACTACCCTATTTTGCTATGATGATATATCCTTAAGAAGCAAAGTGCCTTGTCAATAAGAAAATTCTTAATAGGCTGACCTTTAGTTTGTGGAGGGCCAGAACTGAAATTCAACAGGTTACTTTTCATTAGTTAAGACGTCATTTAAAAAAAATTGTGAAACAAAGTCCTGATTCTGGGAGAGGTTTTGTTCAATCGAATTTAGGAAAACCTGACAGGAGGCAATGCTGTCAAATTTTAATGGCTTCTTGAGCCTGAGTGACAACACGACGTTTCATTATAACTAGGTCAAAGTTAGGTTGTCACTCAGTGGCAACACAAATAGACACCACAATCCCTAGCACATATATCAGAATGAAATCAGCAAAGCTAAGAAAAAAGAATTAATGTTATAGATTTATTTCTGCTTCCTGTCAACAATTTATAAAATTGTCAGAAGTAGAGTGCTGTAAACTAAAAAAAGTATAAAGCAAAATATAAAGATATTCATAATTTACGTATTTCTGTAAATGCTATTTAAACAAATGATTAAATTGACAAACTCAGAAAATGTAGAGATTATTTTGTTTCTTAACTGTGGGAGAGATCTTAATAAGTTTACAGTTAGAAGTAAATTTTGTTATATTATTAATATATATTTTTAAAATTCCATCTTCTCCAGTTATTCAGTCAGAGTCAGAAAAACGAATATATTTATTAACACTTTATGAAGAAAGAAAGTTTACAACTTTGGAATTTGGAATTGTTGATGAACAAAGGCTAGTTTTTTACTGCTACAGTAGTTTTTATTGTTATAGTAGTTTGTATTGCTATAGCAGATATGTTTTTCTCCTGAACACCCACTTTTCTGCCACCTCCTCTCCAAACTTCTCTTTGACTTAAGACCAAGAAGGAATAATTAAATTTGTCTTTATCTTACTGCTACTCAAAATTATCCCTCAAGCTCATTCTTATTCAGCTTTGTTTTCTCCTAAGCAATATTTTTAGTAATGACAATAAAATGATATCAAGTAACAAAAATAGACAACTGTAAGCAAATGTATGTATACATACATGAATATATACACATAATTATATATAACTATATGTAATAGTCCAAGAAAGCCAAAATAAAATCAACATAGACTCCATTCAGTTTTTAATTTTGCACCTGTAGTTACATTGCTTTATTTTCAGCTTCTTCTTGTGTTTTTTTTAATTAAAAAAAAGTAATTGTATTTTATATTCTCTGAGGAAAATAGAGAGATTGAGAAAAAGTAATCATCCACAATCAAACCACTGTAAAGATTTTGCTGCCTTTCTGTCCAATATTTATCATACCCTTTCATTGCAATCTTTGAAAATTCCTTTGGTGTTAATTTGCTCACAACTGAGTGGCAACGTCATGGGTAAATTCAGCCTTCCGTAACAATTCATAGAGTTGCATTTGCTTTGTTTGGGTTTGAGGTGTCCTACAGATGAAACAATATTGAGAAATGAAATATTCTAATTGCATTGGTTTTGGATGTGTGTGAACGATGTATCTCCATTGATTTTACTTCTGCTTCAGGTTGACACCAGCTGTGCTTAATTGATAGACACCTATTGCATTATTTGGGTATACTATAAAAGAGATGCTTACCCCAAATAAAATGTTTAGGTGTTTCCTAAGAGTAATCCTAACATCTGGTCATTCCTAAGCCAGAAGGAGGTGTACTTCCAATTCTAATTACAGAAGCTCAATGACTTCTATTGTTTCACCACCATAAACATAGCTAGAACCAATTTATCTTCCCCCCCCTTTTTTTTTGCTACTCTATGTCAACACAAATTTGTAACCTAGAGTCGGTGGCAGTAGAATGTAACATGCTCTTTTATTGAAAAATGATCTCGTGTGTTTATGTTATATCCAACTAAATGGAATAATTCCTAATTATTTCTTAATGTCAATAAATGAGTAAAACAGCCCAGTGGTTCAGTTAGGAACATACATATCTTCAAAGAGGAAAACAGACTCTACCTCATAGATGGTTAGAACAGCATGTCTGTACAAAGAGGGAAGGGATTGCTGGCTGCCCTCTTTAAAGACAACCTGCCTTTTGTTCTTTTAAAACACCAATGTGCCATGAATAGTTGTAAGTACTTTATAAATATTGATTAGTTTAATCTTTCTGAATTCATTGTGGTAATTATTATTATCATGAATCAAGAATATATACATATACAATAAAATGGAAATAATGTTTTATTATATTTATCAGCTACTTTTCCAGTTTCTTCCCTTTTGGAATTGATTGTCTATATAACCCCAGGACCACCAAAACATCAGTATTGGCTATTAGAGAGAAAGAGAGGGAACAATAGGTGTTTTTTTCTCTTAGGCTTAATAGCAAAGAGTAATGAAAGGAAAAATACATGGAGTCACTGGTTTTTGAGATTTTATCTAAAACACTCCACCAGATTTTATTTATAAGTCACAATATTGACAATTAGACTTTGGCTTTATTTTGTTGTCCTCTAACTGAGCCTTTTTAAGTCATTTCAGGTCAAGTCAGAGAGAGTATAACATCATTCCAACGTCACAGCTATATGATGTGGCTGTGTGTATGAGGATGTGTGTGCATACGTGTGTGTGTGTAAATGTGCTTTCAGCCTCTGGTGCTATAGCCTCTGGAAGCAGTAATAATGCATAGGCAAAGGTAATCTAGAAATGTACTATATTTCCACAACTTCTTATATTGAAAAAAAGGGAATTTTTGAATTTTGTAGTGTATTGTAGACTAATTCACATAGTTTCAGGATTGATGGACAATACCCCAACACGCACACATACATACATACACACACACATGCAAACACACACATACCTGCTGGGTTATTTCCTAGGAAAGGTAATTAAACATATATTCTCACATTTAAAACATACTAGACCTATATTGAAGTCAGCAAAGAAAATGTTTGCAAACTGACATACAAAGTTTTACCAACTATCCACCAGAATTTTATTAGAATTTTGGACACCTAATTTAATGCATAACATGTATTTGGAGAATAACCACAATGGTTTGGAAGAAGATTAAAAAAAATAAATTTAATAGAAATGATTTCTTTTAGCCTCAAGAATATAGGGCTTTGAAGTTTAATAATAGTTTTATATTATAAAAACCCAAGTGTTTCTTGAAACATAATAGCAATAGATGTTAATTGCCATAGGCACTTCAAAAACTTCTTTGCTCACATGCTGTCTATTGTTCTTTTTTGCATCATCCAATATAGTTCAGTTTATTAAGTAACTTTTTTTAATTGTATAGAATAAAAATTTCTTAGATTCAGACAACTCTCATCATAAAAACCTGATGCAAGAGGGAAGAGATATGGGAACATATGTATATGTATAACTGATTCACTTTGTTATAAAGCAGAAACTAACACACAATTGTAAAGCAATTATACCCCAATAAAGATGTTAAAAATAAAACAGACCTGATGATAACACCCAAAGTGGGTTAGTCTCTGACTGCAAAGAAGGTCCTATGTATATTTAAACTTGAGGAGCTATCTTCTTTACTAAGTAAATCAATTTAATAATACAATATGCTACAGTGGTAATCAGGACCTTCTCCGGCCTAGGGAAATGGATTTGCCTTTGTGATGGTTAATTTTATGTGTCAGCTTGTCTAGGCTACGATGCCCGTATTTTTGATCAAACACCAGCCTAGATTTTGCTGTGAAAGCATTTTTAAAAACATGATTAACATTTAAATTGGTAGACTTTGAGTATAGCAGATTTCCTTCCATAATGTTGGTGGGTCTCATCCGATCAGTTGAGGGGCTTAAGAGAAAAGACTAAGGTCCCTGGAGGAAGAAGGAATTCCGCCTCCAGCCTGTTTTTTAGACTCAAGACTACATCATCAACTTATCCTTGGGTCTACAGCCTAGCAGCTTGTTCTGAGGATTTTGAAGCTGCCCGCCCATGCAATCATGTAAGCCAATTCCATAAGATAAATCTTTCTCCATTTAAATGTATATCACATTTGTTCTGTTCTTCATGAGAACCCTGACTAATATGATCTTTATATTGCTAAAACACATATATGGATGCTCAGACTCAGGGAATAGGGGTTGATACTTCTGATAGGACCTTCAGGAAATATTTTTACATAGTTGCCTAAATTGTAGGTGAGCACATTTTTAGTGCTGCCATGCTGCATTCTGGGGAAAAAAATAATTATATAAAGTTCTCTGAACTCCAATTTTATCAAGTGCAAAATAACTGAGTTAAAAGGCTCAAAAATGAAATAAGGGGCAAAGACTCTAAAACTTCTGTTTTTCCACTAAAGACTCAGTAAAATAAAATTATTTCAAGTTATATTTTACATAGAAAATATAATTTAAAATTAATAGATATAAATAATTTATAAAGTTTTACCATATATTAATATACAAAACAAACTACCTTCATAACTCTCTTTTAGTTTGGTCAGTATGGGATCATAAAATTTATGGTAGCAGGGCTTCCCTGGTGGGGAAGCTGGAGGGTCCGCCTGCCAATGCAGGGGACACGGGTTCGTGCCCCGGTCTGGGAAGATCCCACATGCCGCGGAGCAGCTGGGCCCGTGAGCCATGGCCGTTGAGCCTGCGCGTCCGGAGCCTGTGCTCCACAACGGGAGAGGCCACAACAGTGAGAGGCCTGCGTACCGCCAAAATAAAAAAATTATGGTAGCAGGAGTCTGATAGAATAAAAAGTAATTGTTTAGATATTGAAATATGAAAAGAAAGAAAAATACAATGACAGTACATAAATGTTTTTCACGAAAACTAGCAGTGATGGAAACAGCTAAAATGTACATTTCTGATTTCAATGAAACATGTATTTTTTTTTAAGGTTTGGGTACTGTTTTGCATGTCATTTGGCTAGTAGATTAGTTCTTACTATAACTATAATTCAGAGGTATTATAGTGTAATAGTCTTCAAAAAAATGGATAAATCCTGGTTTGTATCATTCTTTAGTTTTCAAGTCAAATGTGTTGCAATTTTTGACAAAAGTATGAAGGCTGGGATTTTCCATTCTAGAAAACACATACTCCTCTCTTCCCCTTTGATCTTGCTGCTTAAAAGGTATAGTTATGCAATCATTTCAAGAAGGATACAAATCTTCCATAAATTGTAACTGAATTTTTCTTTTACAGAGTGCTAAGAAACAAACAAATTTTTATATAATGTTAAAATTAAATCCTCAAATATTTCTCTGGAACATTTAATTTTCTCATCTTAATGTTGTGTAGACTTTTATTTTGAGCTGTGAATGACAATGAGAGATGGCTTGTCACAATCAGTTCTCTATTGCACCTGAAATATAAAATAAAATTACCTACAAAAGTTACATTTAATGAACTTTTCAGGAAAAGCAAGATAGGTTTTATTAGTTGTTTCTCAGTTGATGTTCCTTTATGAAATACTCCAATTCATAGATTTTTGTAGTTGTGGAATAAACAAAATGAAAATATAACAAGAAATGGACTTTCTAATTCCTTTCAATGTCAAAGTAAGTTAACCTCTATATCTGTACCTGTGCTTTTATAGTATTAAAATTTTTTTTTGTTTAATTTTTACTGTGTTAGCTGTATTAGATTTCAAACTTGGCCCACTGTTAGTTCAAATTCTCTTTATCAAAAATATTTATATATTTTATATGCAGTATGGATAGATTCAGCTCATCATTTCTATCTCTGGATATCATATGAATTATTGTGTTTGTATCCCTTCTAGAATCTTGTCATCGCAAAATGTGATAACCATTACCTCTAAGGTTTCTCCAACATACTGATAATACAAATAATGTGCTCTGTGATATATTTTTAAAGACATGCCTTCACACAAGTCGTCATCAACTATTAAAACTTTAGAATTTGCATGACTGTTTTCATTGAGCCCATATATTGCAATTTCTTCATGGATACTGTTGGAAAATTAAATGCCATGTTTTTAACATTCCCTGCTCACCAGGCATAATAAGTTGTTCTCAAAGAAACTATTATTACATTTTTTCCTTCATAATGCTTCCAAGGGTTCCACATTATTATTTTTATCAAGACCACATGCTAGAGTTTGGAACATCTAATTTTTTACGTCTTTATAAATTTTGGATGCATTTGGCCACTGTGATCTTCAAGCCTTCTTCTTTTTTTTCCTCCAAAATTATACCATATTAAACTTCACACACATTTCTTGTAAATAACAACCTTGGCGAGGAAGTTAGGGTTATTTTGAGAACTCAAGGGTTCCTGCTTCTATCCCCTTGCATATCCACAGACCAATGAGAAATAACAAGATCAACTATGCCATTGGAATAGGAATTAAAAGTGAATTTCTTCTAGCTTACTTATGTGGTACCCACAGTACAGGCTCCTCACCTGTCCCTAGCAGGTCATCATTCAAAAATTGACAACATCAAAAAACTGCATAGGCACAATACTAATATTTAACTTTGGAAACTTGATTCTCATTATTTGTAGACATAAGCAAACAAAGATCTCCTCATTTCTATAATACTCTTTAGAGTAATCAATGTTGTGTTAATTTTTTACACGTTTACTTCCTGTGTTAAGTCAAAAGCCCTTTGAGGGCTGAAATAATGACTCATTCATCTTTATTCTGAACACAGTAGTAGAAAAAAAAATAGTTGCTCTCACTTTATTGTTAAAATACTTTTTGTCTCTAACTTCCAAATAAGCTGAATTATTTCCAAGTTAATAGCTGTCTTCTTAACAAAAAGCCTAATATCATATGTCACAAATTCTTGAATTCACAAACTCTCTAACATTAACATTAAGTTACCTGCTGGAATCAGCAGCCTAATAACTTTATTTTTCTTAAAGTAATTTTATGGTTGACACTTTTTGAAAGTCGATGACCGTTGTTTTTCATATAGTTTATGTGGTTACCTACTTTATCTTATAATTTCATAAACGTATTTTTTAAATTCCAGAACATCTGAGAGCATCCACATAGACACATAAATTGACCTAAATATTTCCTTCCTTACTATATTATTGTAATTATTTGCAGTTGCATACTGAGCATTTATTATTTTAGAGATCCTGACTGTTTAAAAGAAGGCAGCACATTTTAAGTGGTTTAACAATATTAGTATCTGTCTTTATGATATATTTAACTTTTGTATATTTGAGACTTCTATGATTCATTTATTCACAGTTTATAATAAGAAATGTATTGGCTTACTTGAACATGTATGATGGTAAAATATCTTAAAGAACTAATCAGTGATACCTACCACCTTTTTATTGATCTTGATATTAAGTGCTTACTAGTAGGAGGCATCTATTGTTATAAGGTTGTTTAGGATTATTATTGAGGAAATGTATAGAGAAAATAATTCAGTGTTTAGTTTTTATTTTATTATTTGCTTTTGCAATATACTTTATTAAGAAGGTAAATTAGATGCATTATATTAAATATTTTAGAAACTTCATAATAATCATATATATATGAAATATATATACACATACACACACATACTCTTGGAGGAAATAGTGTTTAAACTGAGACACTAGGGTAAAAAGGAACTAGTCATATCAAGAACTGGCCCAAGACTGTTCTAACAGAGGAATTAATAAGTACAAGGTTCCTGTGATGAGAAATAACTGTCTGAGGGATACCCTACAAGGCCCTGAACAAGAAAGGACTATAGTAGACAAGAAAGGCTAGCTTCTGAACTCACAGAGTTGAAATCTACTGGTTGTGACAGACATTAGACAATTCATTATACAATTAGTATTTTAATTACACTTATAAGATAATTAGGTGCTGTGACAGATCATATTGTTTGGTAGTACCTGACAGTCTGAGGAAGGAACAAGTGATGAGGAACATCAGATGCAACTTCAGAAGCTGAAGGGCTCTAGATAAGAGTGTTCATGAATTCCAAAGATTTTAAGCAAATCATTTGGCAGCAAAATTTTATCTGAAATGATATAAACTATTCATAGCCTTTATTCATCTCACTTAGTATGAATATTTACACATATTACTGGAAAAAGTTACCATTTTGAGTGTGTATGTTGATTCAGACTCTGCTGGGAGTGTTACATAAAGTCTAGAGGCTCCTAAATTCAAAAGAAACACATATAGCTTTGAGGTCTTCAGATAATAAGATGTAAACTTCTATTTTCAGGTTTTCCTGAAAGAGCCATTTAATGATATGCTAAGACTGAACCAGGAAGAAAAATGTTGCATATATGAAACAATGAAAGAATAGTCAAAACAATCATGAAAAAGAACAATAAAGTTGAAGAACTCACCCTTCCCCATTTCAAAATCACTACAAAGATGCAATCAGCAAGATAATGTGGTACTGGCATAGGACAGAAATAAAGATCAATGAAAAAGGACTGAGAGTCCAGAAACATACCATTACATTTATAGTCAATTGCTTTTGACAAGGATTCTATGACAAATGAGGGGAAAATCACTCTTTATTTCCTGACAAATAATGTTAGGACAAAGGGATGTCAATATGCAAAGGAATAGAGTTGACCCTTCCATTATACCATATATGAAAACTAAGCTACAATGGATGATAGAGCAAAATATAAGAGCAAGAGCTATAAAACTCTTAGAAGAAAACATAGGAGTAAATATCTGTGACATTTATTAGGCAAGCCTTCTTAGATATGACATCAAAGGCAAAAACAACAAAAGAAATAAAAAGATAAATTAAACTTCATCAAACTGAAAATTTTTGTGCTTCAAAGGGCACCATCAAGAAAGCGAAAAGGTAGCCTAAAAAACAGTACTATTTGCAAAACATATCTGATGAGGAACTTGTATCTAGAATATACGAAGAACTCTTACAACTTAATAATAAAAATGTAAGCAGCCTAATTTTTTAAAAAGTGGGCAAACTAGGCATTTCTCCATAGAAGGTATATAACCAGTAAGCACCTGAAAATGTGTTCAACCTAATTATCTACTAGGGGAATGCCAGTCAAAACCATAATTAGATAACAATTCACACCAGTTCGAATGACCATAATCAAAAAGACTAAAATGACAACAAATATTGGCAAAAACATGGAGAGATTGGAAACCCCATTCATTGCTTGTGGGAATGTAAAATGACACAGTCACTTTGGGAAAATGTTTGGTGGTACCTCAAAAAGTTAAACATATAATTATCATATGACCTAGAAATTTTGCTCCTAAATAAATAACAAAAGAATTGAAAATATTATTCCAACTATACTAATTATCATTTTAAATGTGAACTGAGTGAACACATCGGTTAAAAGACAAAAATTGTCAGAGTAGATAAAAAACCAAGACCCAACTATATGTGTCCACAAACTCAGTTTCAATATAAAACTCAACATAAGTTAAAAGATGGGAGAAGAATAATACATGATAACACTAATCAAAATAAGGCTGGAATAGTTATGTTGATCTCAGACAAAGCAGAAGGGGACAGTTATGAGGGAGAACAAAGGCTGTTAAAGTAAACACAAATAAGTTAATTTTCCAACAAGACATAACAATCATAACTGTGTAGGCATCTAACAGAGTGTAGAAATACATGAAGAAAAACTGATGAACAGAAAGGAGAAACAGATAAATCTAATAACTGGAGACTTTAATGCCTTTGTCAGTACTTCTCAAAACCATCAAAATCATCAAAAACAAGACAAGTCAGAGAAATATTCACAATCAAAAGTTGCCTAAGTATGACTAACTCTAATGTGGTAGACTGGATGGGATCCAGGAACACAAAAAAGACATTAGATAGGCCCTGTGAGGCACTGGGCATCCTGACTGCAAAGGAGAAGGTGAGAAATGAGCTGTTGACTGGAGCAGTGAGCAGCCTTGCTGAGCGTCAGAAAAGTGACCTAATAGAGCCAATCTGCAAGGAATGTAAAGGAAGGGTGAGATACAGCAACTTATTCATTGCTATAAAAGGGAGAGCTTGACAGGACCATACCACTGGACCGCTAGAAACTTTCCTGAGTGAATTACAACAGGAGAAAAATCAGACTTCTATGCAGTGGATGCTTGATGCATTTTTAGAAGCCTAAGCCATGCAGCTGACAGGGTCTTGGTGCTCTGGCTGGGTGTCAGGCCTGAGCCTCTGAGGTGGGAGGGCTGAGTTCAGGACATTGGTCCACCAAAGACCTCCTGGCCCAGCATAATATCAATGGGTGAGGGCTCTCCCAGAGATCTCCATCTCAACACTAAGACCCAGCTCCACTCAATGATGAGCAACCTCCAGTGTTGGATACCCCATGCCAAACAGGTGCTAGCAAGACAGGAACACAACACTACCCATTAGCAGAGAGGCTGCCTAAAATCATATTAAGTTCACAAACATGCCAAAAACACCACTGGAAGTGGTCCTGCCAACCAGAAAGAAGATTCAGCCTCATCCACCAGAAAACAGACACCAGTCCCCTCCAACAGGAAGCCTACACAACCCAATGAACCAACCTTACTCATGGAGGCAGACACCAAAAACAACAACTACAAACCTGCAGCCTGAGAAAAGTAGACCTCAAACACAGTAAGAGAAGCAAAATGAGAAGACAGAGAAATAGCAGATGAAGGAGGAAGGTAAAAACCCACCACACCAAACAAATGAGGAGGAAATAGGCAGTCCACCTGAAAAAGAATTCAGAATAATGATAGTAAAGATGATCCTAAATCTTGGAAATAGAATGGAGAAAATACGAGAAATATTAAAGTAGGAACTAGAAGAATTAAAGAGCCAACAAACAACGATGAACAAAACAATAAATGAAATTTTAAATTCTCTAGAAAGAATCAATAGCAGAATAACTGAGGCAGAAGAATAGATAAGTGACCTGGAAGATAAAATACTGGAAAAAACTAGCACAGAGCAGAATAAAGGAAAATGAATGGAAAGAATTGAGGACAGTCTCAGAGACCTCTGGAACAACATTAAATATACCAACATTTGAATTATACTGGGGAAGAAGAGGAGAAAAAAAAAGGGACTGAGAAAATATTTGAAGAGATTATAGCTGAAAACTTCCCTAATATGGGAAAGGAAATAGTCAGTCAAGTCCAGGAAGCACAGAGAGTCCCATACAGGATAAATCCAAGGAGAAACACACCAAGACACATATTAATCAAACAATCAAAAATTAAATACAAAGAAAAACTATTAAAAGCAGCAAGGGAAAAACAACAAATAACATACAAGGGAATCCCCATAAGGTTACTGCTGATCTTTCAGCAGAAACTCTGCAAGCCAGAAGGGAATGGCAGGACATATTTAAAGTGAAGAAAGGGAAAGACCTACAATCAGGATTACTCTATCCAGCAAGGATCACATTCAGATTCGAAAGAGAAATTAAAACCTTTACAGACAAGCAAAAATTAAGAGAATTCAGCACCACCTAACCAGCTTTACAACAAATGCTAAAGAAACTTCTCTGGGGAGGAAACACAAGAGAAGGAAAAGACTTAGAAAAACAAATACAAAACAATTAAGAAAATGGTATTAGGAACATACATATCAATAATTACCTTAAATATAAATGGATTAAAAGCTCCAACCAAAAGAAATAGACTAGCTGAATGGATACAAAAACAAGACCCATATATATGCTGTCTACAAGAGACCCACTTCAGCCCTAGGGACACATACAGACTGAAACTGAGGGGATGGAAAAAGATTCCATGCAAATGTAAATCAAAAGAAATCTGGAGTAGCAATTCTCATATCAGACAAAATAGACTTTCAAATAAAGACTTTTACAAGAGACAAAGAAAGACACTACATAATGATCAAGGAATCAATCCAAGAAGAGGATATAACAACTGTATATATTTATGCACCCAACACAGGAGCACCTCAATACATGAGGCAAATGCTAATAGCCATAAAAGGGGAAATTGACAGTAACACAATCATAGTAGGGGACTTTAACACCCCACTTTCACAAATGGACAGATCATCCAAAATGAAAATAAATAAGGAAACACAAGCTTTAAATGACACCTTAAATAACATGGGCTTAATTGATATTTATAGGACATTCCATCCAAAAACAATATAATACACTTTCTTCTCAAGTGCTCATGGAATATTCTGCAGGATAGATCATATCTTGCATCAAAAAATCAAGCCTTGGTAAACTCAAGAAAATTGAAATCGTATCAAGTATCTTTTCCAACCTCGATGCTATAAGACCAGATATCAATTACAGGTATAAACTGTAAAAAATACAAACATATGGAGGCTAAACAATACACTACAAATAACCAAGAGATCACTGAAGAAATCAAAGAGGAAATCAAAGAATACCTAGAAACAAATGACAATGAAAACACGGAAGCCCAAAACCTTTGGGATGCAGCAAAAGCAGTTAAAAGACGGAGGTTTATAGCAATACAACCCTACCTCAGGAAACAAGAAACAACTCAAACAAACAACCTAACCTTACACCTAAAGCAATCAGAGAAAGAAGAAGAAAAAAGCCCCCAAAGTTAGCAAAAGGAAAGAAAACGTAAAGACCCAATCAGAAATAAATGAAAAAGAAATGAAGGAAATGATAGCAATATCAATAAAACTAAAAGATGGTTCTTTGAAGATATTAACAAAATTGATAAACCCTTAGCCAGATTCCTCAAGAAAAGAAGGGAGAAGACTCAAATCCATAGCATTAGAAATGGAAAAGGAGAAGCAACAACTGACACTGAAGAAATACAAAGGATAATGAGAGATTACTAGAAGCAACTCTATGCCAATAAAATGGACAACCTGGAAGAAATGGACAAATTCTTAGAAATGCACAACCTGCCAAGACAGAATCAGGAAGAAATAGAAAATATGAACAGACCAATCACAAGCACTGAAATTGAGACTGTGATTAAAAATCTTCCAACAAACAAAAACCCAGGACCAGATGGCTTCACAGGTTAATTCTATCAAACATTTAGAGAAGAGCTAACACCTGTCCTTCTCAAACTCTTTCAAAATATAGCAGAGGGAGGAACACTCCCAAACTCATTCTACGAGGCCACGATCACCCTGATACCAAAACCAGACAAAGATGTCAGAAAAAAAGAAAACTACAGGTCAACATCACTGATGAACATAGATGCAAAAATCCTCAACAAAATACTAGCAAACAGAATTCAGCAGCACATTAAAAGGATCATACACCACAATCAACTGGGGCTTATCCCAGGAATGCAAGGATTCTTCAATATACACAGATCAATCAATGTGATACACCATGTTAACAAATTGAAGGACAGAAACCATACGATCATCTCAAAAGATGCAGAAAAAACTTTCGACAAATTTCAACACCCTTTTATGATAAAAACCTTCTAAAAAGTAGGCATAGAGGGAACTTACCTTAACATAATAAAGGACATATATGACAAGCCCACAGCCAACATCATTCTCAACTGTAAAAAACTGAAGCCATTTCCACTAAGATCAGGAACAAGACAAGGTTGCCCACTCTCACCACTATTATTCAACATAGTTTTGGAAGTTTTAGACACAGAAATTAGAGAAGAAAAGGAAATAAAAGGAATACAAATCGGAAACGAAGTAGTAGAACTGTCACTGTTTGCAGATGACATGGTGCTATACATAGAGAATCCTAAAGATGCTACCAGAAATCTACTAGAGCTAATCAATGAATTTGGTAAAGCAGAAGGATACAAAATTAATGCACAGAAATCTCTTGCATTCCTATACACTAATGATGAAAAATCTGAAAGAGAAATTAAGGAAACACTCCCATTTACCACTGCAAAAAAAAGAATAAAATACCTAGGAATAAACCTACCTAAGGAGACAAAAGACCTGTATGCAGAAAACTATAAGACACAGATGGAAGAAATTAAAGGTGATACAAACAGATGGAGAGATATACCATGTTCTTGGATCGGAAGAATCAACATTGTGAAAACAACTATACTACTGAAAGCAATCTACAGATTCAACATAATCCCTATCAAACTACCACTGGTATTTTTCACAGAACTAGAACAAAAAATTTCACAATTTGTATGGAAACACAAAAGACCCTGAATAGCCAAAGCAAACTTGGGGAAGAAAAAAAGAGCTGGAGGAATCAGGCTCCCTGACTTCAGACTATACTACAAAGCTATAGTAATGAAGACAGTATGGTACTGGCACAAAAACAGAAATAGAGATCAATGGAACAGGATACAAAGTCCAGAGATAAACCCAGGCACGTGGTCATCTTACCTTTGATAAAAGATGCAAGAATATACAATGGAGAAAAGACAGCCTCTTCAATAAGTGGTGCTGGGAAAACTGGCCAGCTACATGCAAAAGAATGAAATTAGAATTCTCCCTAACACCATACACAAACATAAAGTGAAAATAGGTTAAAGACCTAAATGTAAGGCCAGACACTATAAATCTCTTAGAGGAAAACACTGGAAGAACACTCTATGACATAAATCACAGCAAGATCCTTTTTGACCTACCTCCTAGAGAAAAGGGAAAAAAAACAAAAATAAACAAAGGGGACCTAATGAAACATAAAAGCTTTTGCACAGCAAAGGAAACCATAAACAAGATGAGAAGACAACTCTCAGAGTGGGAGAAACTATTTGCAAACGAAGCAACTGACAAAGAGTTAATCTCCAAAATATACAAACAGCTCATGCAGCTCAATATCAAGAAAACAAACAATCCAATCCAAATACGGGAAGAAGACCTAAATAGACATTTCTCCAAAGAAGATATACAGATTGCCAACAAACACATGGAAGGATGCTCAACATGACTAATCATTAGCGAAATTGAAATCAAAACTACAATGAGGTATCACCTCACACAGGACAGAATGGCCATCATCAAAAAGTCTAAAAACAATAAATGCTGGAGAAGGTGTGGAGAAAAGGGAGCCATCTTGCATTGTTGTTGGGAATGTAAATTGATACAGCCACTACGGAGAACGGTATGGAGGTTCCTTAAAAAACTAAAAATAGAACTACCATATGACCCAGCAATCCCACTACTGGGTATATACTGTGAGAAAACCATAGTTCAAAAAGAGTCATGTACCACAATGTTCATTGTAGCACTATTTACAATCACCAGGACATGGAAGCAACATAAGTATCCATTGACAGATGAATGGATAAATAAGATGTGGCACATATATACAATGGAATATTACTCAACCATGAAAAAAACAAAACTGAGTTATGTGTAGTGAGGTGGATGGACCTAGAGGCTCTCATACAGAGTCAGAAAGAGAAAAACACATACTGTACGCTAACACATATATATGGAATCTAAAAAAAAAAAACCCGAAATGTTTCTGAAGACCCTAGGGGCAGGACAGGAATAAAGATGCAGTCGTAGAGATTGCACTTGAGGACACGGGGAGGGGGAAGGGTAAGCTGGGATGAAGTGTGAGAGTGGCATGGACATATATACACTATCAAATGTAAAATAGATAGCTATTGGGAAACAGATGCATAGCACAGGGAGATCAGCTTGGTGCTTTGTGACTACCCAGAGGGGTGGGATAGGTAGGGTGGGAGGGAGACGCAAGAGGGAGGGGATATGGGGATATAGGTATATATATAGCTGATTCACTTTGTTATACAGCAGAAACTAAGACAGAATTGTAAAGCAATTTTATTCCAATAAGGATGTTAAAAAAAAAACAAATAAAAATAACCAGACCATGCTGGCACCCTAAAACAAAAAAGGACGTTAGATAAAAATTAAAGAGTGTGTCCTTTATTTAATAACAATTTATTGATATTGGTTCAATAGTGGAGACACATGTACCAGTCTAACATAAGATATAAACACTAGGGGAAACTGTGTGTAGGAAGTTTATACAATTGTTTCTGCTTTTCTGCAAATCTAAAACTCTCCTAAAATAGTAAGTTTACTAAAAAATAAACAGGGTATAAATAAAAATTTAGACATCTCTAACTTTGAAAATGGAGAAAAAGGAGATCAGATTTAAAGAGTTCAAACATTCTTACATTATTAAGAAGGAATCTAGAAGAAGAAATGATAAATGTGCTTTGTTAAATTAGGTATGATACATTAACCTTCTTAATAGCCTGTTTTCCTACAAAAATGGGAGGAGATATATCGCTAAAGAAAGCAATCTCAGCAGTTGTCTTATGAACCCAACCAACTGTAACTGTTTTTGGTTTCTCCCATGCATCTCTAGTGATCTGAGAGAGCACTGCCCTTTACTGCCAATCTAATCTCTCTTTTAATAGGAAGACATCAATTCCCATTGTTACTTCCAATAATATAGGAGCAGTGGTGAATATTTGAGAATGAATTGCCTAGAAACTACTATTGCAATACCAAAGCTCTCAATCTTTTGGTTTTCTCTAGACCCCTCCTTCCCCTGTAATCACTTTGTGATACAGAACACACTTCATAGTGCTTCTACCTTCTATGGCAGTCCTCTTTCATTCCCATGCTGATGTAACTTTGCTTCTTCAATTACATCTCATCTGCTTGTCACTGTTCAACTGTATTCCATATATTATGTTATTAACACTTCTCCTCTGATTTTTGGGTATTTGCTATGGGAAGGAACGGCTGGTGGGGGCGGGGAAGGGGGCTGGTGTTGCATCTATCATTTTGAAACAGTAATCCTTTCCACACAAATATCCATGTTTGAGTCATTCTCTGCGTAGTACCTCTGGAGCTCCTGCTCAATGGGGCATTTAGCTTAAATCAATATTTTTATAAGATGCTTTTGCAACTCAAGTTGCATGAGCTTTAAAAGACAGGAAAATAGGAACTGGAAATTGGGCAATGTTACATAGTAATGAGCATTAGCAGCGCTAAGTGACCCTGATCACATCACAATTTTGTTTCAGGGCTTTGACTGTAAATGACTGTAATAATAGATTTGGTTGGTCATAAGCACAAAAAGTATCATTATTAAACTATTTATAGAAATAATATACAAATTTTATGTAAAAGCAAGATGCAATATTTAAAAAGGTTTTTAAATGACATTTATTTTTATATATCAGTAATGTTAAAAAGTATATATATGCTTAATATACTAGCAATAAAAATTGAGTTATAATTTTTAAAAATCTATCTCTATAAAATATAGGTTTAAATTAGTGTTTATTTTATTCAACATATTATACTATGACACAATGATCAAATGTAGTACTGAAACTGTATGCCACTAAGTTTAACTTTCCAAATATTGTCTCTTTGAAATTAAGGAATTAGATAAGGAGATTAACCTTCTTTAGTAAATATCTATATTCTCTAGTGGTACTAAAATGCTGTGGAATAATCAGTAGGATGGCTTACTTCAAAATAGTTGCATTTTTCCCTTTTGTTTTTATTAAACAAGTGAATTCATATTATTCTTTATGAGGCTGCATTAATAGTTGGGAATGCAAATATTTATTTCTCAAAGTGTCTCTTTTTTTCTTCCATATATATCAGGAGAAGCTCACCATATAAAAGACTGTAAATGAAACCATAATAAAATGATACAACTATTTCTTACTTGCCATGATACTTCTTTCCTTAAAATAATCCACAGCCTTTATATATATGCCTATTTTTATAAAATTATGATCCAAATAAGATCAAATTGCCTGGCTACTGTATTATTAATCTCCAAGATGTATAAATTTCTCAATGATTACAAATGAATAAAAAAATATTAATTTTTAATATCATCCTCCTTCAGGTTGAATATTACTGTCATTTCTGTTTTCATACCCGAAGACATGCCAAAATAAATGATTAAATAAAAACATAAATATTTAATATTACATTACAATGCGTAAAAAGAGTAAGACTATGTGTGAAAATTAACATCAGATCATATACCTTTTTCATCTAAACTGACCCAGTGTTAATAATGATACTGCTTGAATCAATGAGATGATAAGGTCAAGGAAAAATTTGATTACTAGATTAAATTTGTAAGCTTTGTTTTTATGTAAAGCCACATACAATCTTAACAACAAACCACAAATACAGACTAAAGTCAATGTGATTATATATCCACATCTATTTCAATAGCAGTCCATTCTCAGAAAAAGTTGTGTCAACATGTCAGTGATGATAGGAAGCATTGGCTATCAACACAAAAGCATCACCTCTACAGCAAGAACAAAGCATAATGTCCCCTAAATATTGAGTTGGTAAACTTACATCTTCACTTTTAAACTTTCATCCAAACTTTTCTATTCCTACTATCCTAATTCAAGAGAAAGTATCTCTTACCTGGACCATCATAATTTCTTTTTTTTTTTTTGAATTTTATTTTATTTATATTTTTATATAGCAGGTTCTTATTAATTATCTATTTTATACATATTAGTGTATATATGTCAGCCCCAATCTCCCAATTCATCACTCCACCACCACTTTCCCCCCTTGGTGTCCATATGTTTGTTCTCTACATCTGTGTCTCTATTTCTGCCCTGCACAATTTATTTCTTAAACTTCAACCTCTTACTCTATAATGTTTCTTTTACCTGTCTGAGAAGTCAGTATCTGAAAAATAGACATTACAATCAAAAATACCTTTCCAATTATGTTAGATTCTTCATCAGAAGCTTGTAATGGTGGCTCACTGCTGAAACTAACGGTTTGCCAATCTCATTGCATTTTATTAAAGTCACCATGGGAACTTAAAAAGAAACAAAAAACAAACAGTAAGCCATAGCCCAATCTCAGAAATTCTGGTTTATTTGGCCTGAGGTAAAGCCCATGTAAAGTATTTTCTAAAATCTCCCTAATGAGGGGGCAGGGTGGAGAATGACTGGATTTGAGTTTGAAGTCCCCAATCCATAGAAATATAATGTTCTTCCTCATTATTTTTACAGTCTAGTTGCATATTATAAACTATCCACACTCTCAACCACAACATGCTGCTCAAGTCCCTGAGTCTAGTCTTATGTTTTCTCTGGACTAATTATTCTCTCCAATTCCTTCACTAACAACCCAAATCCTTCTAATTGTTAAAGGACCAGTTTAAGACATAGCATGATGAAACGTGATTTAATCACTTTTATCTACAAAAGGACACATGTACCCCAATGTTCACTGCAGCACTATTTACAATAGCCAGGACATAGAAACAACCTAAATGTCCAATGACAGATGAATGGACAAAGAAGATGTGGTACATGTATACAATGAAATATTACTCAGCCATAAAAAGGAATGAAATTAGGTCATTTGTAGAGCTGTGGATGGACCTAGAGTCTGTCATACAGAGTGAAGTAAGCCAGAAAGAGAAAAACAAGTAGCGTGTATTAATGCATATATGTGGAATCTAGAAAAATGGTACAGATGAACCTACTTGCAGGGCAGGCATAGAGAAGCAGACATAGAGAACGGACATGTGGATGTGGATGGGGGAGGGAAAGCTGGGATGAATTGGGAGATTAGGATTGACATATATACACTACTATGCATAAAATAGATAGCTAGTGGGAACATGCTATAAAGTACAGGAGGCTCAGCTTGGTGCTGTGATGACCTAGATGCATGGGATGGGGGGATGGGGGTGGGGGTGGGAGGGAGGTCCAAGAGGAAGGGAATATAGGTATACATACAGCTGATTCACTTCATTGTATAGCAGAAACTAACACAACATTGTAAAGCAGTGTTGTAAAGCAATACTCCAATAAAAAATAAAATAAAAATCATCTATTATTAATTTTATCTAGATCTTTGTGTTTACATATTGATATTTCCCAATTGATTGCAAACTCTGTTGTGGCTAGCATAACAGCTTCAGTTGTTCAGTAAAGTTCTCTCAGTACTTTATTTTATTTTATAATGTTACCGAGTCCAAGCTCGCTCTGCTTGCTGCACAACAGGCCAATAAAT
Source organism: Delphinapterus leucas (assembly GCF_059928025.1). Taxonomy (NCBI): domain Eukaryota; kingdom Metazoa; phylum Chordata; class Mammalia; order Artiodactyla; family Monodontidae; genus Delphinapterus; species Delphinapterus leucas. The sequence continues at coordinate 48,475,575 of NC_143136.1, read as the reverse complement.
CGGGAGACGAGGTTTTGAAGCAAGGAGTATGGTTTTATTCGTAACTCCAGCAGACAGAGAAGATGGCAGACTAATGTGTCCAAAAAACCATCTTATGGGAGTTTGGATGCCAGTTTCTTTTAGAGAACAGAGAGTGGGAGGAGGTGGGAAAGTAAAGTAAAAAGGCCCTAAGTCTAGCAAATATCTCCTGGAATTGCCCAGAGGAGAGGGGATGTGGATGTGTTAATTTCTTCAGGCAGAGGGGCAGAGTTCCCCGAGGCAGGCCATTATGTATAGACAGTATCCTTTTAGTGAACAAAGCAATGGGAAGCAAAGGTTAAAGTATAAGAAACAGATCAAACATGGAGTCAGGGTTGGCTCTTCCCTGTTACAATAATATTGATTGGACTTGGCACAAACCTATCAGTATTACAGAAGTCAGGTTACGTCTGGGTTTTCTTAATTTCTGTCACACACATATATTGCCTTCTTCATATACACATTATATATAACAAGTATAGTATGATCTATTTAATATCTGATTTATATTGATTCATATATTTATCTTAAAAGAAACTTTGTAATCTTGCTGTAAATACAAAACTAATATTTCTGGCTATAAAAAAAAGTGTAACAAGAAATGTTATTCACCTGGATCTGACCCAATATCATAGTTTTCATCTTTTTGAAAGGAAAATATCAAGTTTTATAAAGTTGCTTTTGAGTCTGGTCATTTGTCCTTGACTTATCAGAAAAACTGAAAGATTAAAAAGGTCATTATTTGTAACTCTTTAAAATGTGATTTATATTTAACGTTATTTAATGCTTTATCAGTGTGCTATCTAAAAGCATTTGATGTATCAAGAGGACTATTACATGATTTTATATATTTTTTTTATGAATTTATTTATTTTTGGTCACATTGGGTCTTCGTTGCTGTGCATGGGCTTTCTTTAGTTGTGGTGAGTGGGGGCTACTCTTCCTTGCAGTGCATGGGCTTCTCACTGCAGTGGCTTCTCTTGTTGTGGAGTATGGGCTTTAGGCACGCGGGCTTCAGTAGCTGTGGCTCGCGAGCTCTAGAGCACAGGCTCAGTAGTTGTGGTGCGTGGGCTTAGCTGTTCTGCGGCATGTGCGGTCTTCCCGGATCAGGGCTTGAACCCGTGTCCCCTGCACTGACAGGCAGATTCTTAACCACTGCACCACCAGGGAAGTCTCACGATTTTACATATGAACTTTAAAAATGTTCAACTGACAGTAACTCAAATACACCACACAGTATAAATTTTTCACCTGAAATCATTCCAGACATGACTATATTTTTAATATCCATGTTTCTATAGAACTGCCTTTTATAAAGGAAAACTCAAGACTCCCTTTAGTGATTCTGGAGTATATGTTCAGTTTTTCACCTATCTATATCCCCCCAAGTCTGTAACTCAAGTTTCCAGAGCGGAAAAAAAGGGAGTAAAATTTTAGAAAGGTGTTAGACTGCAATATAGTTTACGTTTGTTAAAGTGTTCTTTGGGCACCCAGAGATTTAAAGAAAAGCTTTTTCAACAAAGCCATTTGTCTACAATTGTTGAGTAACAGCATTTTATAGGGTCTAATCACCTTAGCTTTTGAATAGCCAACATGCTAAGTGATATATTAACTTCAGCTTGAGGAGTTAATTGGAAGCAGTTGAGACAGTTCTAAAAATCCCCAATTTTTAATGTAAAAGGTGTTGAAAACAGATATTTGTGAAGATAGTTCAAAAGATAATTTAAAATACATTATAACTTGTTAAAAGAAACGTTGGTCAATGCAATAGCTATACTCTCTCAGATATAAATATATATTTTTTTCACATTTATTTTTATCAGTGGACCAATTATGCAAAAAGCTCCTTTCTGGTTTTCTCCCTTGGTATAACTAGCATTTTCTAGTGGCTTCTTAGGAAAATGTATCATATAACCCAGGCATCTAGACACATTTTTTTTTTTGCGGTACGCGGGCCTCTCACTGTTGTGGCCTCTCCCTTTGCGGAGCACAGGCTCCGGACGCGCAGGCTCAGTGGCCATGGCTCATGGGCCCAGCCGCTCCGCGGCATGTGGGATCTTCCCAGACCAGGGCACGAACCTGTGTCCCCTGCATCGGCAGGCGGACTCTCAACTACTGTGTCACCAGGGAAGCCCTCCAGATACATTTTAAAAGCCCATTGAGTCCTTCCACAAATAGAGAAATACCCTTATATTATTACTGTCTGCTTCAAGAAATTGGAAATTTAAAATGGAAGTATTCCTTTCTGAGTATAAAACTATAAAATCAGTACTTAATGGGTCAAAACAATGTTACATAAGACTTTAAAAGAAATGTAAAGAATCTTTGGTTGTATGACTTGAATGCAAGTTGTTTCAAGTCATTATTATGCGTAAATAAAGAATTTGACATTAAAATGAGGTGTTTGAATGCCACAGAAAAAAATCCAAAAGATTGTGAAAGGAATCTAAGAAACAAATGTTGATGGTATTTTCTAGCCTTCACTGGATACTGGAAAGGGCTCCAACTCCAGAAAGATTATTCATTCAGTTACATTCCCTGATTTTTTTCCCCACGTTTGCAAACTAAACTATAATTAAAGCTAATTGGCTTGTTATTGTCTGTATTTCTACAGGAAGGTAGTATGAGTTCTTATTTTACATCCTGCCATATATTTGCAATTTTAAGGCAATGAGCATTGAAGTGGCTTCAAATTCAGCATAACATCTTTTTATTAACTGCTATTTTTTATCAGTTTAAAAATAATAGTCAAGGGCTTAACCAAGACCATGCTACACTCTTTCTCTGTATCTAGAACACTTGAATAGGGCAATATTATAAGGCTCTGAGTGAATGCTAATGTTAATAGTGGGAAATTGGATTAGTAAATACTATTGAGGATAAAAATAAAAATAAAATGAGAAATTGAGTGATGAAAATTCAGGAAGTGAAAACAAATTCTGCATGGGAATACTTCTTGCAATAATATGACAGAGTCAAATAATTGAAAAGGCAAGATTGCACAGGGTATACTTTTGCAAGGCTTTAGTAAAGGTAATGGATATGGAGAAGTAGGGAAAAAAAAGCACAAGCAATAGTAGAGAAGTCCAAAGATTTCCAAACACAGTTCTCCAAAGTCCTTTATCCATCACAGAGGTCATACTTTGGTTTTGGATTAGGAACCACCAAAGTATGTGCAGTATTTCTCAGTTCCAGAGGAGCCCATACAGGAGTTTACTAAGGGGTCTTTTTTTAAATTGTTTTTTAATTGAAGTATAGTTGACTTACAACATTATGCTAGTTTCACACATACAGCATAGTAATTCCATGTTTATAGAATATATTCCATACAAAGTTATTATAAAATATTGACTATATTACATGTGCTGTACATTATATCCTTGTGACTTAGTTATTTTACACCTAGTAGTTTCTGCCTCTTAATTCCCTTTACCTAGCTTTTGCCCCTCCACTGCCTCTCTCCCCTCTGATAACAACTTGTTTGTTCTCTGTGTCTGTGAGTTTATTTCTGTTTTGTAATATTTGTTCATTTGTTTTATTTTTGAGATTCCACATATAAGTGAGAATATACAGTATTTATCTTTCTATGTCTGATTTATTTCAGTAAGTATAACACCTTCCAGATCCATCTGTGTCATCACAAATGGCAAAATTTCATTCATTTTTATGGCTGAGTAATGTTCCATTGTGTGTGTGTGTGTGTGTGTGTGTGTGTGTGTGTACCACATCTCCTTTCTCTATTTATCTGTTGATGGGCCCATAGTGTGTCTATAATCTTGGCTATTGTAAATAATGCTGCTATGAACATAGGGGTACATATTTCTTTTCAAACTGATGTTTTTGTTTTCTTTGGGAAAATACAAAGAAGTAGAATTGCTGGATCTTATGGTAGTTCTATTTTAAATTTTTTGAGGAATCTCCATACTGTTTTCCATAGTGGCTGCACCAATTTACGTTCCAACCAACAGTGCATGAGGTTCCCTCTTCTACTGAGGGGTCTTTTATACCCCATTTGTCACTTGGCTAAGGCTGGGCTCAGTATCTGTTAAACCAGGAATAGACTATCAATGTCTACTTCTGTAAACAACGGAGACAAGTTAGTACCATGTGCTCCCAGGAGAGTTTTGAATTTTAAACAGCACATTATAAATCATTAGCTAGTACAGCTCATTCTTTTCTTGGCCAAATGATAAATATCAGACTTCCCCAGAGATAAGCATGAAGCTGCCCCAGTCCAGCTATAAGATAACTCTGTCCTTGCAATCTCATAAAAGACTGAATGATGTGAATCTGGAAGAATAACTTAAGCATCAGCCCTCAGTGTGCAAATTATTTTATAGGCCTTTTGGCCCCTATCATGATCATTCTGAAAGAACCTAAAGAAATCAAAGCTAAACCATATATTGAGGTATAATACAACACAGCCACATAGTACTTATCTCAAAATTCAAAGGAGACTTAGTATAAATAAATCTATAAAATATTGACTGCTTACCACAGTAAATTATCAATAAATAATACCTACAACCTAACACAAACCACTCCAAAATTTCAGACCCATAATTACAAACCAACACTATAAAACAGTGTGTTTCATACCTTGACTACAGGTAAATGTTGTGGCAGTATTTTAACAAAACAGTTCAGGCCAATTCCAGGTCTACTGAAATTAACCTTTACAGTGCACAGTCCATGAGATAAAGGGCTTAACAATCAAGTAAAATAAAGGATAAGTAAATTAAGTAAAAATAATGACTACATGTATCAAACATCTACAATTTTTGAGGTCCTGTGCCAAAAGCTTTGCATTAATCTCCCTTTTAATCTTATAGCAACACTGTATAACTTCTTACCACTTTTCCTCCCAACTTTGTTGAAGTATAGTTTATATACAATGAGATTCAACAACTTCAAGTGTACAGTGTGATGAGTTCTGGAAATTGTATATTGTCATGTAACAATTTACAATTGACACCTGAGAATTGAAAAATAATTTTCATTCTGGTTTCTCCATAGAAAACAGATATTAAGACTGCATGTCTAGGATATTCAGTATAAGGACAAGCCAGTGTAAACATGGCTATTTTCAAGATGAATACTGAAATATTACATTTAGCCTTACTGTTAGGTAACATTTTTTTATGAGTAATCATGCTATGTTTTCTAATTCTTAGATAAAAGAAATTGTTCCTTTTTTTAAGAATGAAAGAATTTAGTCATTTTCTTACTCACCTGGGAATTGGCTAGTCATCCATCTGGGTAGAAGGTTCTAACACAATGCACACATTTGCATTCTGAGTTTGGAAAAAATTTTAAAGAGATTTTGAAACACTGGGAATACATATTGTTGGGAAATACTCTTATGGAGAATGCCTTGCATCCATGGAAAGTCATGGGCCATGATCTACTAGGGTAGATGAGCCAACATACCTAAAAAATAAAATAAATAAGTTTAAAATGAAAACAGATTTTTTTTCCCAATGTGCAATAACTATGTCAACTAATATATTGTTTCTTGCCTTATTTCATCATATATTTACTATTTCCTTATGATAGCCTTCTTTTTGCAGCATTTAGAATATATTTTGCAAAATTGGTACATTTTTTAATCTCTTTCACCTGTTTCACCCCTCCAACCCCCTTCCCCTCTGGCAACCACCCATTTGTTCTCTGTATCTATGAATCTGTTTTCACTGTGTTTTATTTGTTTTGCTTTTTAGACTTCACATATAAGTGAGATCATATAGTATTTGTCTTTCTCCATCCGTCTGACTTATTTCACTTAGCATAAAACTGCCTAGATCCATCAATGTGATCACAATAGCATTTTGTTATGAAGTTAAATTTATAACTACCATATGACCCAACAATTCTACTCCTAAGTATTTACCCCAAAGAAATGAAAACATGCCCATGTAAACACTTTTACCAAAAATTGTTTATACATCATAGCCTGAAGGTGAAAATGACCCAAATGCCCATCAACTGGTGAGCAGATAAATTTATTACATATAAAATTTATTACATCGATTACATCTACTACTACTCAGCAATAAAACAATGAGCAATTTAAAGCCTAGTTATTCTGAAGCCGGTTAGGGCCTAAATCCATTCAGTTTTAGGCAGAAACTTGCTGAGGTAGAATCCAGGGCCTAAGCACTTTAAAGCCTAGTTATTCAGAAGCCAGGTAGGGGCTAAATCCACTTCAGTTTTAGTCAGAAACTGGGTGAGGTAGAATCCAGGGCCTAAGCATTTTAAAGCCTAGTTATTCAGAAGACGGGGGCTTCCGGGAAGATGGCAGAAGAGTAAGACGCGGAGATCACCTTCCTCCCCACAGATACACCAGAAATACATCTACACGAGGAACAACTCCTACAGAACACCTACTGAACGCTGGCAGAAGACCTCAGACCTCCCAAAAGGCAAGAAACCCCCCCACGTACCTGGGTAGGGCAAAAGAGAAAAGAATAAACAGAGACAAAAGGATTGGGACAGGACCTGCACCAGTGGGAGGGAGCTGTGAAGGAGGAAAGGTTTCCACACACTAGGAAGCCCCTTCACGGGCGGAGACTGCGGGTGGCGGGGTGGGAGCTTCGGAGACGCGGGGGAGAGTACAGCAACAGGGGTGCAGAGGACAAAGCGGAGAGATTCCCGCACAGAGGATTAGGGCCAACCGGCACTCACCAGCTCGAGAAGCTTGTCTGCTCACCCGCGGGGTGGGCAGGGCTGGGAGTTGAGGCTCGGGCTTCGGTCAGAGTATGGGGAGAGGACTGGGGTTGGCGGCGGGAACACAGCCTGCCGGGGGTTAGTGCGTCACGGCTAGCCGGGAGGGAGTCCGGGGAAATGTCTGGACCTGCCGAAGAGGCAAGAGACTTTTTCTTCCCTCTTTGTTTCCTGGCGTGCAAGGAGACGGGATTAAGAGTGCTGCTTAAAGGAGCTCCAGAGATGGGCGCAAGCCGCGGCTAAAACCGCGGATCCCAGAGATGTGCATGAGACGCTGAGGCTGCTGCTGCCGCCACCAAGAAGCCTATGTGTGAGCACAGGTCACTATCCACAGCCCCCTTCCAGGGAGCCTGTGCAGCCCGCCACTGCCAGGGTCCCAGGATCCAGGGACAACTCCCCCGAGAGAACGCACGGTGCACCTCAGGCTAGTGCAATGTCACGCCGGCCTCTGCCGCCGCAGGCTCACCCCGCACTCTGTGCCCCTCCCTCCCCACGGCCTGAGTGAGCCAGAGCACCAGAATCAGCGGCTCCTTTAACCCCGTCCTGTCTGAGCGAAGCACAGACGCCCTCCGGCGGCCTACACGCAGAGGTGGGGCCAAATCCAAAGCTGAGCCCCTGGGAGCTGTGAGAAAAGAGAGAAAGGGAAATCTCTCCCAGCAGCCTCAGAAGCAGCGGATTAAAGCTCCACAATCAATTGATGTAGCCTGCATCTGTGGAATACATGAATAGACAACGAATCATCCCATATTGAGGAGGTGGACTTTGAGATCAAGGTTTATGCTTTTTCCCCTTTTCCTCTTTTTGTGAGTGTGTATGTGTATGCTTCTGTGTGAGATTATGTCTGTATAGCTTTGCTTCCACCATTTGTCCTAGGGTTCTATCCGTCCTTTTTTTTCTTAATAATTATTTTTTATTTTAATAACTTTATTATATTTTATCTTACTTTATTTCATTTTACTTTAACTTCTTTCTTTCTTTCTTTTTTGCCTTCCTTCCCTCCTTCCTTCCTTCCTTCCTCCCTCCCTCCCTCCTTTCTTTCTTTCATTCTTTCCACTTCTACTAATTCTTTCTTTCTACTTTTTCTCCCTTTTATTCTGAGCCGTATGGATGAAAGGCTGCAGTCAGGAGTCAGTGCTGTGCCTCTGAGGCGGGAGGGCCAACTTCAGGACACTGGTCCACAAAAGACCTCCCAGCTCCACATAATATCAAATGGCAAAAATCTCCCAGAGATTTCCATCTCAACACCAGCACCCAGCTTCACTCAACAACCAGCAAGCTACAGTGCTGGACATCCTATGCCAAACAACTAGCAAGACAGGAACACAATCCCACCCATTAGCAGAGAGGCTGCCTAAAATCATAATAAGTCCACAGGCACCCTGAAACACACCAGCAGACGTGGACCTGCCCACCAGAAAGACAAGATCCAGCCTCATCCACCAGGACACAGGCGCTAGTCCCCTCTACCAGGAAGCCTACACAATCCACTGAACCAAGCTTACCCACTGGGGACAGACACCAGAAACAACGGGAACTACGAACCTGCAGGCTGCAAAAAGGAGACCCCAAACACAGTAAGAGAAGAAAAATGAGAAGACAGAAAACGCACAGCAGATGAAGGAGCAAGATAAAAACCCACCAGACCTAACAAATGAAGAGGAAATAGGCAGTCTACCTGAAGAAGAATTCAGAATAATGATAGTAAAGATAATCCAAAATCTTGGAAATAGAATGGACAAAATGCAAGAAACATTTAACAAGGACCGAGAAGAACTAAAGATGAAACAAACAATGATGAACAACACAATAAATGAAATTAAAAATACTCTAGATGGGATCAATAGCAGAATAACTGAGGCAGAAGAACGGATAAGTGACCTGGAAGATAAAATAGTGGAAATAACTACTGCAGAGCAGAATAAAGAAAAAAGAATGAAAAGAACAGAGGACAGTCTCAGAGACTTCTGGGACAACATTAAACACACCAATATTTGAATTATAGGGGTTGCAGAAGAAGAAGAGAAAAAGAAAGGGACTGAGAAAATATTTGAAGAGATTATAGTTGAAAACTTCCCTAATATGGGAAAGGAAATAATTAATCAAGTCCAGGAAGCACAGAGAGTCCCATACAGGATAAATCCAAGGAGAAATACACCAAGACACATATTAATCAAACTGTCAAAAATTAAATACAAAGAAAACATATTAAAAGCAGCAAGGGAAAAACAACAAATAACACACAAGGGAATCCCCATAAGGTTAACAGCTGATCTTTCAGCAGAAACTCTGCAAGCCAGAAGGAACTGGCAGGATATATTCAAGTGATGAAGGAGAAAAACCTGCAACCAAGATTACTCTACCCAGCAAGGATCTCATTCAGATTTGATGGAGAAATTAAAACCTTTACATACAAGCAAAAGCTGAGAGAGTTCAGCACCACAAAACCAGTTTTACAACAACTGCTAAAGGAACTTCTCTAGGCAAGAAACACAAGAGAAGGAAAAGACCTACAATAACGAACCCAAAACAATTAAGAAAATGGGAATAGGAACAGAGATATCAAGAATTACCTTAAATGTAAATGGATTAAATGCTCCCACCAAAAGACACAGATTGGCTGAATGGATACAAAGATAAGACCCATATATTTGCTGTCTACAAGAGACCCACTTCAGACCTAGAGACACATACAGACTGAAAGTAAGGGGATGGAAAAAGATATTTCATGCAAATGGAAACCAAAAGAAAGCTGAAGCAGCAATTCTCATATCAGACAAAATAGACTTTAAAATAAAGACTATTAGAAGAGACAAAAAAGGACAATACATAATGATAAAGGGATCAGTCCAAGAAGAAGACATAACAATTGTAAATATTTATGCACCCAACATAGGAGCACCTCAATACATAAGGCAAGTACTAACAGCCATAAAAGGGGAAATCAACAGCAACACATTCATAGTAGGGGACTTTAACACCCCACTTTCACCCATGGACAGATCAATCAAAATGAAAATAAATAAGGAAACACAAGCTTTAAATGATACATTAAACAAGATGGACTTAATTGATATTTATAGGACATTCCATCCAAAAAAACAGAATACATATTTTTCTCAAGTGCTCATGGAACATTCTCCAGGATAGATCATATCTTGGGTCACAAGTCAAGCCTTGGTAAATTTAAGAAAATTGAAATTGTTTCAAGCATCTTTCCAACCACAATGCTATAAGACTAGATATCAATTACAGGAAAAGATCTGTAAAAAATACAAACACATGGAGGCTAAACAATACACTACTTAATAACGAAGTGATCACTGAAGAAATCGAGGAAATAAAAAAATACCTAGAAACAAATGACAATGGAAACACGACGACCCAAAATCTATGGGATGCAGCAAAAGCAGTTCTAAGAGGGAAGTTTTTAGCAATACAATCCTACCTTAAAAAACAGGAAACATCTCGAATAAACAACCTAACCTTGCACCTAAAGCAATTAGAGAAAGAAGAACAAAAAAAACCCAAAGTTAGCAGAAGGAAAGAAATCATAAAAATCAGATCAGAAATAAATGAAAAAGAAATGAAGGAAACGATAGCAAAGATCAATAAAACTAAAAGCTGGTTCTTTGAGAAGATAAACAAAATTGAGAAACCATTAGTCAGACTCATCAAGAAAAAAAGGGAGAAGACTCAAATCAATAGAATTAGAAATGAAAAAGAAGTAAAAACTGACACTGAAGAAATACAAAGGATCATGAGAGATTACTATAAGCAACTCTATGCCAATAAAATGGACAACCTGGAAGAAATGGACAAATTCTTAGAAAGGCACAACCTGCCAAGACGGAATCAGGAAGAAATAGAAAATATGAACAGACCAATCACAAGCACTGAAATTGAAACTGTGATTAAAAACCTTCCAACAAACAAAAGCCCAGGACCAGATGGCTTCACAGGCGAATTCTATCAAACATTTAGAGAAGAGCTAACACTTACCCTTCTCAAACTCTTCCAAAATATAGCAGAGGGAGGAACACTCCCAAACTCATTCTATGAGGCCACCATCACCCTGATACCAAAACCAGACAAGGATGTCACAAAGAAAGAAAACTACAGGCCAATATCACTGATGACCATAGATGCAAAAATCCTGAAGAAAATAATAGCAAACAGAATCCAACAGCACATTAAAAGGGTCATACACCATGATCAAGTGGGGTTTATTCCAGGAATGCAAGGATTCTTCAATATATGCAAAACAATCGATTTGATAAACCACATTAACACATTGAAGGAGAAAAACCATATGATCATCTCAATAGAAGCAGAGAAAGCTTTCAACAAAATTCAACACCCATTTATGATAAAAACCCTGCAGAAAGTAGGCATAGAGGGAACTTTCCTCAACATAATAAAGGCCATATATGACAAACCCACAGCCAACATCGTCCTCAATGGTGAAAAAGTGAAAGCATTTCCACTAAGATGAGGAAAAAGACAAGGTTGCCCACTCTCACCACTCTTATTCAACATAGTTTTGCAAGCTTTAGCCACAGCAATCAGAGAAGAAAAGGAAATAAAGAGAATCCAAATCAGAAAAGAAGTAAAGCTGTCACTGTTTGCAGATGACATGATACTATACATAGAGAATCCTAAAGATGCTACCAGAAAACTACTAGAGCTAATCAATGAATTTGGTAAAGTAGCAGGATACAAAATTAATGCACAGAAATCTCTGGCATTCCTATACACTAATGATGAAAAATCTGAAAGTGAAATCAAGAAAACACTCCCATTTACCATTGCAACAAAAAGAATAAAATATCTAGGAATAAACCTACCTAAGGAGACAAAAGACCTGTATGCCGAAAATTATAAGACACTGATGAAAGAAATTAAGGATGATATTAATAGATGGAGAGATATACCATGTTCTTGGATTGGAAGACTCAACATAGTGAAAATGACTCTACTACCCAAAGCAATCTACAGATTCAATGCAATCTGTATCAAACTACCACTGGTATTTTTCACAGAAGTAGAACAAAAAATTTCACAATTTGTATGGAAACACAAAAGACCCCGAATAGCCAAAGCAATCTTCAGAATGAAAAATGGAGCTGGAGGAATCAGGCTCCCTGACTTCAGACTATACTACAAAGCTACAGTAATCAAGAGAGTATGGTACTGGCACAAAAACAGAAAGATAGATCAATGGAACAGGATAGAAAGCCCAGAGATAAACCCACGCACATATGGTCACCTTATCTTTGATAAAGGAGGCAGGAATGTACAGTGGAGAAAGGACAGCCTCTTCAATAAATGGTGCTGGGAAAACTGGACTGGTACATTTTAAAGTATGAGATTAGATCACTCCCTAACACCGTACACAAAAATAAGCTCAAAATGGATTAAAGACCTAAATGTAAGGCTAGAAACTATCAAACTCTTAGAGGAAAACATAGGCAGAACACTCTATGACATAAATCACAGCAAGATCCTTTCTGACCCACCTCCCAGAGAAATGGAAATAAAACCAAAAATAAACAAATGGGACCTAATGAAACTTGAAAGCTTTTGCACAGCAAAGAAAACCATAAACAAGACCAAAAGACAACCCTCAGAATGGGAGAAAATATTTGCAAATGAAGCAACTGACAAAGGATTAATCTCCAAAAATTTATAAGTGGCTCATATAGCTCAATAACAAAAAACAAACAACCCAGTCCAAAAATGGGCAGAAGACCTAAATAGACATTTATCCAAAGAAGATATACAGACTGCCAACAAACACATGAAAGAATGCTCAACATCATTAATCATTAGAGAAACGCAAATCAAAACTACAATAAGATATCATCTCACACCAGTCAGAATGGCCATCATCAAAAAATCTAGAAACAATAAATGCTGGAGAGGGTGTGGAGAAAAGGGAACCCTCTTGCACTGTTGGTGGGAATGTAAATTGATACAGCCACTGTGGAGAACAGTATGGAGGTTCCTTAAAAAACTACAAATAGAACTATCATATGACCCAGCAATCCCACTACTGGGCATATAGCCTGAGAAAACCATATTTCAAAAAGAGTCATGTACCAAAATGTTCATTACAGCTCTATTTGCAATAGCCTGGGGATGGAAACAACGTAAGTGTCCATCATTGGATGAATGGATAAAGAAGATGTGGCACTTGTATACAATGGAATATTACTCAGCCATAAAAAGAAACGAAATTGAGCTATTTGTAATGAAGTGGATAGACCTAGAGTCTGTCATACAGAATGAAGTAAGTCAGAAAGAGAAAGACAAATACCATATGCTAACACATATATATGGAATTTAAGAAAAAAAAAATGTCATGAAGATCCTAGGAGAAAGAAGGAATAAAGACACAGACCTACTAGAGAATGGACCTGAGGATATGGGGAGGGGGAAGGGTAAGCTGTGACAAAGCGAGAGAGAGGCATGGACATATATACACTACCAAACATAAGGTAGATAGCTAGTGGGAAGCAGCCACATAGCACAGGGAGATCAGTTCGGTGCTTTGTGACCACCTGGAGGGGTGGGATTGGGAGGGTGGGAGGGAGGGAGACGTAAGAGGGAAGAGATATGGAAACATATGTATATGTATAACTGATTCACTTTGTTATAAAGCAGAAACTAACACACCATTGTAAAGAAAAAAAAAATTAGCAGCGTACCCTAAAAAATAAAATAAAATACAAATAAATAAATAAATAAAAATAAAACAATGAGCTCATTGAAACATAGAGCATTTTCTCCACTTTAGAGAGTTCCCTAGCACTCTCCCTGACCCCCAGCATAAACAATGTTTGATTTTCTTTCTGTCATTAAATCTTTGTTTTTTCTAGAATTTTATGCAAACATTTTCATAGAGAATGTAGTCTTTTACCTCTGGCTTTTTTCATTTAGCATAATGTTTTGAGCTTCATCCTTGTTGCTGCATGTATGAGATTAAGAGGTATAAACCTTCAGTTATAAAATAAATAAGCCATGGTGATGTAATATACAGCATAAGGAATATGGTCAATAATATTGTAGTATCTTTGTATGGGGACAGATGGTTACTAGACTTATCATGGTGATTATTTCATAATGGTTGCAAATATCAAATCACTATGTAGTACACCTGGAACTAACATAATATTGCATTAAATATTGCATTTCAATTTTAAAAAAAGAGACTGCTAAATAGTTTTCAAAGTGAATGTACTATTTTGCATTCCTACCAGAAAGGTGTGAAATTTCCAGTTCTATATGTGCACCAACACTTGGCATTACCATTCCTTTTATTCTTAGCCATTCTGGTGACTTTGTAGTGCTTCCCTAATTATAAACAAGAATAAATTTTCCAAGAGAGATGATCCTAAAAAGAGAACTTTTTAAAAGCTTTTTATTTTATATTGGAGAGAGCCAATTAACAATGTTGTGATAGTTTCAGGTGCACAGCAAAGGGACTCAGCCATACATATACATGTATCCATTCTCCCCCAAACTCCCCTCCCATCCAGGCTGCCACATACCATTGAGCAGAATTCCCTGTGCTATACAGTAGGTCCTTGTTGGTTATCCTGTCTAAATGTAGCCGTGTGTACAAACTCCCTATCTCCCCCTCCATCCTTCCCCCTCTCCAGGAAACCATAAGCTCATTCTCTAAATGTCCATTGACAGAGGAATGGATAAAGATATAGTACATATATACAATGGAACATTACTCAGCCATTAAAAAGAATGAAATTGGGCTTCCCTGGTGGCGCAGTGGTTGAGAGTCCACTTGCCAATGCAGGGGACATGGGTTCGTGCCCCGGTCTGGGAAGATGCCACATGCCGCGGAGTGGCTGGGCCTGTGAGCCATGGCCGTTGAGCCTGCGCGTCCGGAGCCTGTTGCTCCGCAACGGGAGAGGCCACAACAGTGAGAGGCCCGTGTACCGCAAAAAAAAAAAGAATGAAATAATGCCATTTGCAGCAACATAGATGGACCTAGAGATTGTCATACTGAGTGAAGTAAGTCAGACAGTGAAAGAGAAATATTTTATGATATCCCTTATATGCAGAATCAAAAAAGAAATAATGCAAATGAACTTATTTACAAAACAGAAACAGAGTCAGAGACTTAGAGAAAGAGAATATATTTAGACTATATTTCACATTGATATTATAACACTGAGCCAATTTTTAATTTTATTATTCCTACAAATGTTCTGGACTAAAATGTATAAAATTACCTGTACTAATTAAGGTTCTCAAATTAAGTAATGAAAGTGAAGTTTTAATTTAAATCTTGGACTTTGAAACAACCTACAAAATTAGTAAATTTGATATGAATGAGTTAAAGTTCCTCAGGATCTCCTTTGTGTGTGTTTCTTTGTGTGTGTTTGTGCTTTGTGTGTGTGTGAGAGAGAGGGTAGATAACCCTATCGTTGTTTTAGATGTGCACAACGTCTTCCCCACTCTCTCATGCTGTGGTCTCATGTTCAAATGCATTAACTTCACATCGATCTACAGTGAAACATATTGTCTATCTCTCAGTTCTTTGGTGGGGAGAAATGGGTACAAAGTATACCATATGCCCTCTTACTCAACAAGCTACCTTAATGAACTATAAGCAGACAATCTGTACTGAGTATAAATCAGTTTGTACAAAGTATTGTATCAGTTTCTATGAAAATTCTTAATATGAAATATATTGAACTTAAAATTATTTCTAAATAATTTCAATCTTATATTATCACTGATCATCTCCTTTATTTAGCACCTTGCAACCCACAAAATTTTTATTCTTCACAGCTCTACATGGTAGATATTTTTATTATCTCCATTTCAAATATATGGAAGCAGAGGTACAAGGATAAGTAACTAGATCAAAGCAGTACAGCTAGAAAATAATTGGGTCAGGATTTAAACACAAGCAGTTGCCCCCAGAGTTGGTACACTTAACCTGAAAATATACTAATTCGATTCTTAAATATTTATAAACCATCTTAAAATCTGTACTCTTATTGCCAATAGAGACTACCCCAAATAAACAAACAAATACTTTGAAAAAGAAAAAATATATATACATAGGAATTTAGATTGCATTTTATAAATAGCACTTCTTCTAATCGCTCTGCCATAGTCTTAATTTTACATTAGAGTTTAGTAAAAAAGCAATTACTTTCAATACTTGTATAATTTTTATAGTCTTTTGTTTGTTTTTTCTTTGATTTGAATATGCCAGATGATAGGAAAAAGATGAAACTCTATTATATGGTAATATGGTCTAGGAATCCAGATATATGAGAATACTGACCAAGACCATCCTCTACTTTTTCCAAAGGTTCTTAATGGATTAGAGACCGACCTGAAAGAATGGCAAGGGAAGAAAAGCCACTTTATTGGTTGTTGAACTTTGAGTCTTATGTTCCAATCTAGAAATCTGGTAAAAATAGACTGAAGCATAACAATAATGGGATGCATACCTGCTTCCCATGCTCAATTCTGAATCATAGAATTTTACAATCCTTTGGAGATCCACAGAAGGTGGAAGCATCTGATCACGTGAAAGGAGGAAGCAGAAGAACGTCAAACCCAGCTATTTTCTGGGAATGCCTGCAAAAATTTCATATTCGGTGTCTTGGAATATGATCGATTAGATTAGTTATCCTAAATGCCTGCAGAAAAGAAAAGAAAACAAAACAAAACAAAACACACTTCTCTCCAGGTCTTTGCAGCTTCGAACTAAATTAGGTACCTCCACTGCCTAAACCAGGCCACCTACAACTCTGCATCAAATTTTACTACCTGTGAGCTCAGAGCCTAGAGATTCACATTCGTTGCTGTTAAGTTTGGGGTTAATTTTCAGAGTTCTGAAAAAGTTAATTCTGCCAGTCATTGCTAGTTTATGTTTGTTTCAGTGCAGGAACCAATTTTTTGAGCTCCCTCCTTGCCATTTTCTGTGATATCAGCGTCTGTGGCCTATATATACATTTTTATAGCTGCCTTTAGTGCCTGATACAAATGAGGTTTGATTTATCTCTTTTTTTTTTCTCCAAAAAAGGATTTATTTATCCATTTATATAGCTGTTGAATGAGCAATCAAAAGAAAATATTATACATGCACATACACCTCCGAAATGAAAATAGTGTATATATTTATATTTGTTATTTTCATTGATTCAAAAAAATATTTTCAAACCTTCACTGAGTACACTGTGTTTGAAATATATTTGAACTAATTATGTTCAATATACCACCTTGATTTACAATTCAGTATATTATTTTCAGTTTGTTTATAAAGTTCTTTTAAAATTTTGATTTAATTTCCATTTGATAAATTAATTTTTGTTCTAGTCAATGAAAGTCTTCGGAAGAGATTTGTTTCTTTGTCTTTCCCAACTTTTAGAGGTCTTCTGCATTGCTTGGCTCTGGGCCCCTTCTTTGCATCACTTCAAATACTTGCTTGCGTTGTCCCATCTCCTGTTGTCTCCTTTGACCTTCTTGCTTCCCTTTTATAATAAGCCTTGTGATTACATCATTTAGTGCACATCCAGATAATCCAGGCTAACTTCCCTATCTCAAAATTCTTAACATGATAACATCTGCAGAGTCCTTTTTTGCCATGTAAAGTAACATTCACAGGTTCTGGGGATTAGGATATGGATACTTTTGGGAGCCATTATTCAGCCTACCACAGAAATGATTTTAAAGAAAAGAAAACAAGAAGCATCAATAACAATATAAAATTTATTTTATAAAAGTAATTATAAACCTCACTAAAAGTTTCTAATGTTAAAACTTTGAATTTAAGTTTAGATTCTTTCACTTTCTACACTAAAATATTTCATTATTACAATGTACTTTCATAAACCCTCTAGATCAAAGCAGATGCCTGCATTTCTTTTCTACGTTTTAATATTATGTGATTATATAGTGACAGAATTATAAACATCAGAAAAATTGAATGGCCCTAATTCAGCGGAATCATCCAGTTACTCATGGTAAAATAATTTATGGACATTCCAGGCTAATTTATCACAGGAAAACATGTTAAAAGGCCTCAGGCAGATCCACTTAGTAAATGCAGCCTGTGGCTAGGAAAAGTGGAGTTCAACGCTGGTTAAAAAGAGCCATTGAGTTTTCTGCTGAGATGAACTTGTAGATGAAATTGTTATTCCCCATAAGCTTACCATCTTAAATTACTTTCAAGTGCATGTTGCTGAGTTGTTGTTTTTTCCTTTCCCTTTCCTCTTTATCTCCCAGCTAGAATGTAAGGTCTATTAGAGCAGAACACTTGTCTGTCTTCACTACTCTATCAGTGCCTGGCTGACATTAGGTTTCAATAAGTAGTAAATAATCAATAATTAATGCTTTCATTTGATTTTTGTCAAATGTCAATCAGTTTGTTTTGTGTTGTCACAAATCTGTATATGAAAAGCTCATAAAAGCACCTAACATCAAAACATCAAATTACATGAGGCAAAAACTGGTAGAACTGCAAGGAGAAATAAATAAACCCACTATCATAGTTGGAGACTTCATAAACCCTCTCTATGAAATGGACAGGTCCAGCAGGCAAAAAATCAGTAAGGATGAACTCAACAACACCATCAATCAGCTGGATATAATTGACGTCTATAGATTACTTCTCCAACAACAACACAATATACATTTTTATCAAGCTCACAGGGAACATTCACAAAGGTAAACCACATTGTGGGCCACAAAACACACATTAAGGAATTTAAAAGAATAGAAGTCATACAATGGCTGCTTTCAAACTACAATGGAATTAAACTAGAAATCAATAACAGAAAGATAACTAGAAAATCCCCGAATATGTGCAGTTTAGAAAACACACTTTAAAATAACCCATGGGACAAAGATGAAATCTCAAAAAAAATTAAAAGTATTTTGAATTAAATGAAAATGAAAACACAACATATCAAAATTTGTAGGATGCAGTGAAAGTGGTGCTTAGAGGGAAATTTATAGCACTGAATGCATATTTTATAAAAAAAAGAAAGATGTAAATTCAGTAATCTGAGTCTCCACCTTGGGAAACTAGAAAAACAAGAACAAATTAAGTCCAAAGTAACCAGAAAAAAAGAAATAATAATTACAGCAGAAATCAGTGAAATTGAAAATAGGAGATCAATATTGAAAATCAACAAAACTGAAACTGGTTCTTTGAAAAGAACAATAAAATTTATAAGCCTCTAGCCAGACTGACTAAGAAAAAATGAAAAAGGAAACAAATAACTAATATCAGAAATGAAAGAGGAGATGTCACTATAGATCCCATGGAAATTAAAAAATAATAATAAAGGAATACTATCAAAAACTCTATGCCCAAAAAAAAAACAAAACTCTATGCCCACAAATTTGATAACCTCGATAAAATTGATTGGATTCCTTGAAAAACTCTGCTAAAATGCACATAGGGAGAAACAGACAGTCTGAATAGGTCTATTTCTATTAAAGAAATTGAATCCATAATTAATTACCTTTCAAAATAGAAAACATCAGGTCCAGATGGGTTCACTGGTGAATTCTCCCTAACATTTAAGAAAGAAATTATACAAATACCCTATAATCCCTTTCAGAGGCTAAAAGCAGAAGGAATACTTTCAGACTCATTCTATGAGGCCAGCATTACACTATTACCAAAACCAAAGATATTACAAGGAAAAAAAAGTCCCTAAGATAAATATCTCTCATGAACATAGATGTAAAAATTCTCAATAAAATATTAGCAAAATGAATCCAAAGAAGTATAAAAAGAATTACACATCACAGCCAAGAGATTTATCCCAGGTATACCAGGCTGGTTCAACATTTGATCATCAATTCATGTAGTCCATCACATCAACAGACTAAAACATGAAAAATTTCATGATTATACCAATAGATGCATAAAAAGCACTTTACAAAACCTAACATCTATTTATGATAAAAATTTCCATCACACTAGGGGCAGAGGGAAACTTCCTCAGTTTGATAAAGACTATCTACTAAAACCCTACAGCTAACATCATACTTAATGGTGAGAAACCCAAAGCTTTCCCACTAAGATCAGGTACAAGGCAAGGATGTCTCCTCTCACCACTCCTTTTTAACACTGTACTGGAAGTCCTTGATAATGTAATAAGGCAAAAAAAAAAAAAGGAAATAAAAGGTAAACAGATGGGGAAGAAAGACAAAACTGTCTTTGTTCACAGATGAAATAATTGTCTATGGAGAAAATTTGAAAGAACTGACAAACTCCTGGAACTAATAAGTAATTATAGCAAGATTGCAAGATACAAGGTTAATATACAAAAGTCAGTTGCTTTCCTATATACCAATAATAAACAAGTAGAATTTAAAATTAAAAGCATAATATCTTTTATATTAGCACCCCAGGAATGAAATACATAAGTGTAAATCTAACAAAATATGAGCATGATTTATATGAGGAAAACTACAAAATGCTGATGAATGGAATCAAGTAGGAACTAATAAAATGGAAAGATAGCCTGTGTTCATAGAAAGGAAGACACAGTATTGTCAAGATGTCAGATCTTCCCAACTTGATCTATAGATTCAATACAATTCCAATCAAAAATCCAGAAAATTATTTCATGGATATTGACAAACCAATCCTAAACTTTATATGGAGAGGCAAAAGACCCACAATAGCCAACACATATTGAAGGAGAAGAACAAAGTTGTAGGACTCTGACAGTCCCCAACTTTAAGAGTTACTATAAAGCTACAGTAATCAAAACAGTGCTGTATTGGAGTTCCCTGGTGGTGCAGTGGTTAAGAATCCACCTGCCAATGCAGAGGACTCGGGTTCGAGCCCTGGTCTGGGAAGATCCTACATGCCGTGGAGCAACTAAATCCATGTGCTACAACTACTGAGCCTGCGCTCTAGAGCCCATGAGGCACAACTACTGAGCCCATGCGCCACAACTACTGAAGCCCATGCACATAGAGCCCGTGCTCCACAAGAGAAGCCACCGCAATAAGAAGCGTGTGCACCGCAAGGAAGAGTAGGCCCTGCTTGCTTCAACTTGAGAAAGCCCGTGCACAGCAACGAAGACCCAACACAGCCAAAAATAAATAAATAAAATAAATAAAAAATTTTTTTAAAAAACAGTGCTGTATTGATGAACAGAATAGAGAGCCCAGAAATAGACCTGCGTAAATATAGTCAACTGACTTTTGACAAAGGTGCAAAGGCAATGCAATGGAGCAAAGAGAAACTCTTCAACAAATGGAGCTGGAACAACTGGACATCCACATGCAAAAAATAAATCCAGATGCATAACTTACACTTTTCACAAAAATTAGCTCAAAATGGACATAGATCTAAAGGTAAAACCCTAGAAGATAATGTAAGAAAAAACCTAGATGGTGACGCCTTTTTAGGTACAACACCAAAGACAATCCATGAAAGAAATAACTGATAATCTGTACTTCATTAAAAATAAAAGTTTCTGTTCTGTGAGAGACAATATCAGGAGAATAAGAGGACAAGCCACAGATTGGGAAAAAGTATTTGCAAAAGACACATCTGATAAAGGAATGGTATCCCAAAATATACAAAGAACTCTTAAAACTCAACAATAAGAAAACAAACAACCTGATTAAAAAATGGGCCAAAGAGCTTAACAGACACCTCATCAAAGAAGATATATATTGATGACAAATAATCATATGAAAAAATGCTCCACATTTCAATCATCATGGAAATGCAAATTAAAATAATGATGAAATACTACTACACACCAAGTAGAATGGCCAAAATCCAGAACACTGACAACACTAAATGTTGGTGAGGATGTGAAGCAACAGGAACTTTCATACATTGCTGGTGATAATGCAAAATGTTACAGCCACTTTGGAAGACAGCTTGGCAGTTTCTTACAAAACTAAACATACTCTTACCATACGATCCAGAAATAGTGCTCCCTGGTATTTACCTAAAGAAGTTGCAAACTTATGTCCACACAAAAACCTGCACAAAGATATTTATAGTAGCTTTATTCACAACTACCAAAGCTTGGAAGCATCCAAATGTAACAAATGTACCAGTGTGATTGGGGATGTTGATAATGGAGGCTGTGCATATGTAGGGGTAGGGTCTGTATAAGAAATCTCTGTACCTTTTTCTCAATTTTTTTGTAAACGTAAAACTGCTCCAAAAATCTTTTTAAAAACTCATAAAAGCAAAGAAAATTGTCAGAACACCAGTTTTAATTGGTTTCTCTCATTCTAGAAATTTCTTCAAGAATTGTAGATTGTGGGGAGTATGACATGACCAAGATGGCCAAATAGGTCGTTCCTGACTTCACTCACCCTCACAAGAAAAACAGCTAACAACTATTCAAGAACAAGACACAACTGAGAGAATCCTAGAACATGGGGTGAGGCTGAAGCACCACCACCCCCACCCCATCCTGTAATCACAGAGATCAAGACAGACTGCAGTAGAAGGATAACAGAAATGTCTACATGTTGACTACACTGAACCTCCTCTATGCCAGCCAAGTACATAAAGAGAGATCTGCCTGGTTTGATCCATTTATTCACATCCATATGTCTTCTTATCTATCGACACAGAACCCAGAATTTCTACAGAGTTCTACGGGAAAGGGTATATATTTATTAAAAGTTTTTCTTTATTAATTTTTTTCAATTACTTGAGTGACAATGCACCGTGATTTGTTCAGTAAAGTTCCACTTTATGCCTCTTGTTCTCTGTACTTATTAATAGTAGATTGGCAGGGATTGGACAATAAGTGATACATTCACCTTGTGAATAACCTCACTTGAGTATGATTATGCCATCTCTTTCCTGTTGTGACCTTGACAGACATAGATCATTATAAAATATGAATTATACTTAATAATTATTCAGTAAATGGTATGTGAATATGATTACTTTAGCTCTTAATAACAGATTATTAATTATATATACATCCAGAAGTGATTGATAAATTAAATGTGAAAAAGTTTTATGTCCAATTTGGTGTTAAAATGATGACTGCACAAACTTGATTTGTTATTTAGTTCAGATTTAACTGCAGAATAGGAAATGTTGTAAAAATTACTTCATTCAGCTCATGAAGTGACCTCGTCATTGCAGAGGATGCTTGATTAATGAGAGTTTTTGATATTCTTTTGTAGGTAGATTTTCCAGTAGTATTCTGATATTATTAAAATTTTCTATGTGGTTTAATCTTATGTTTCCATCAAGAACTATAGAATAGTCTGAATAACCCATGACGGTATGAGTTTTATGGTTTTATGGTAAGAGATTCGAAGGTATTTATTGAAATCCTCACAAAAGTAGACTCAATAGGCTCAACAATGTTCCCACATTATTAATCCAATTGTGAAAAAAATTGCCTAGGAAGAGCTAATAATATAGCTTGTTTGTTTGTTCTAGCTGTTAGGAGAATCTAAAAGGCTGATCTCAGCTTTTTACCAATAGCTCTGTTGCTTTAGGCTGCTTACTGTAAACTGAAGTTCCCAGAAGTTAATCTTTTCACATACTAGAAATCCATAAGCTATTATCTTGTAAATACAACTATTTTTAAATGAATTAATGCATATGTATGTGTATTTTCATTTATACTGCATTTACTTTTTGTTATTGGTTGAAGTTGTCCCCTCCAAATGGTTTGTTGGAGTCCTAATCCCCAAAACCTAAGAATGCTACCTTATTTGGAGATACTGGTCTTTTGGGCAGTAATCAAGTTAAAATGAAGTCATTAGGGTGGGCCGTAATCCAACATGATTGGTACCCTTATAATAAAAGGGGAAATTTGGACACAGAGATAGACACATACTGGGGAGATGATGTGAAGAGATAAAGTAAGAAGAAAGCCAACCACAAGCCAAGGAGACAGGCCTGGAATAGATTTTTTCTTCACAGTCATCAGAGGAAACCAATACTGCTGACACCTTGGTTATGAACTTCTAGCTTCCAGAACTGTGAGACAATAAATTTCTATTGTTTAAGCATTCTAGTTTGTCATTCTCTGTTACAGCAGCCCTAGGAAACTAATACACTTCCAAAAAGTGCTAAAACATTTCCACTAAGCCAGTCTCTGACCTTTCAAGTAGTCAAGGCAAAAAAAAAAAAAAATCTCATCTCTTGTTAGAAGAAAAATAAGAATACTGTTGATATTTTTCCAGTCACTGTATTCTAGATATTTTCATAGATCATACTAAAAATAAAGGACAGCTAATAATGTTTTGAAAAAACCTTCATAACGGGAATTGCAAGAATGTTCTTATATAAAAGACCAAAGGTCTTTTTTCTGTATCTGCTAACGGAAAAATAGCATGTTGCTATTCCTGCTATTCTTACCAAGATCACCTTAAAAAATCTGGAGTGTATTCCAAATAAAAATTTGTTTGAAGACATTATAAAGTTATCACAGAACTGAAGACTTCAGAAACAATGTCCTGGGATAAAGGAAAATACAAGTCTGATTCCTACAGCACTTTTCTGTAAATGGCACAGAATAGAGAGTCTTAGAATTCAAGCAGAAAGAGGCAGAAGCCAGTGTTTGAAAAATGAGGAAAAAAAAGAAAGAGGGACTTAGTAAACATTCCAAACTTGCAGTTAGAATTCCAGAAGACTACACCCTTGAGTGAGGTAAAGAAATAATCCTTAGGAAATATTAAATCCAGTCTCAAGTCAACACAATCCTAGACTGAATAAAAGTGACCTATTAACACTGCACACCAGATAGTCAGAACTCATCCTCACTAGATGAACTCCTAAAACAAGGCAGCATGCCTCAACGTTTTCACAAGGGAGTTCAACCAAACTTTGAAAGCCCAGATAATCTTTTTTTTTAATATATTCATAACAGTGTTTTAGAATGTAGATATTAAAAAGACAAGATCATCTAGCACACTACTGCTTACCATGCTCATAAATAAACTTAAAAATATTTTTGTAATAATGAAGATGAGTATCTTTTCTTAACAAATTATAACATAACCTTGAAAAGGTCACATTGCTTCTTCAAGAAACATTTCTTTCACCAATAAATAAATGCTACAAACTTTTGTCCAGTAAATTATAATTAGGACTGATGTCAAAAGAATAATATTTTTGAGCTGTTAGAGAACTCTGAGGGCTTCGAATTCAACTCCCTCATTTTACAGAAGAAAAGGAGCCAACAAAGTATAATGGAGAAAGCACTAAGTTGAAAGTCAGAAAACTGAATCTTGGTCCCAACTCTCCTACAGTAAAAGTCTGGGCAAATTATCTAAGTTTCCTCATCTGTAAAATGAGAGGTTTGGACCCAATTGCTTCCAAGGTCCCTTTCAGCTCTGTAATTCTCATTTTATGAAATTGAAGCAGAGAGATAAGCAACTTGCCCAAAGTCACCCAGCTAGTTAATGGCAAAATTGGAACTACACTTGAATTCCAATTATCAATGCACTTTTTCTTCTGTACCATACTTCTTCTCCTACTTCATAACACCACTCCTCTAAATTATTCTAAGATTTCTAGAAATTATTAAAGAGCATGAAGTTTATTAAACTAAATGACTTATTCCTATGGCTCTTCTATAGAAAATGAGCTTTAAGTCTAAAGGCAACAAATACATTAAGTCTCAAGCTGTGTCACTTACTACACTTAAGTTGACCTCAAGAAAGTTACAGTTTATCCTTAACTTCCCAGAACCTAAAATCTAACCTCTCAATACATCTCACAGAAGAGATTATGTTCCATATTAAATTAAAATATGAATTGCTATAGGTAATGACAGCTATTACATGCATAATTCTCTTAATAAGATGAGGATTAAAATTCTTCATTTTATGTTCTGGTTTTATTTAATATACATTTTGAAATTCAAGAGAGATCAATTTAAACACTTTTCCTTCAGGCATCCTTTTTTCAGTCTCTCTAGCTTTAAAACCATTAGATTAAGCACATTACTTCTGAAATCACATAAACAATTACAAATAAAAGACTATACAGACTGCTGACAGTTTCTCTTTCTGAACTGAAAATCAGCCCCCCACAGCATTCTAAAATTCTGTGCCCAAATATGACAACTCTACTAAACTGTATCATAAGCAGCATCTGATTCCCTAAAATGTCTTCAAAGCTTATTATATTTCACAGGGAATTTATCAGGATTTCAGGAAGACTGACAGTGTTGATTCCAGAAAATACAGAGAAATCTTCAGAGGAAAAGCACGATAAAAATGGAAAATAGTAATGAAGTCAACGATAGTTTCATACTACTGAGTTAAGAGAATATTCAAAAACATTCATGGATATGTAAGTACAGTTTAACTATATTTACGAATTTTCAAAGAATCACAGAATGTTTGCACTTTTTAATTGGATGGTACCTTAAGTCACTTAATCTAATAGTACACAAAATAAGAATCTACAGAATTTATCTCTAGTTCCCCCAAAAAAGTCTCTGTAGTTTGGAAAGCCCAGATAATCTTATGCCACATGTTTTTTCCAAAGCATGTTAAATTAGAAAATATTTCAATTCTTTAATGCAGCAAGTATAATATTAATAATTAAAAATGATTAAAATGTATAAATAAAATAACAAAAAAGATTTAATAATAACAATAAATGTAAGATTCAATAATAATAATAAAGGTATGTGCAAAGTCTATATGAGGAAAACACTATTAAGTATACTAAAATTCAACTGAACAAAATAGAAAGATGTCTCTTATCAGGTAAAACAACTGAACATTATACAGGTCAATTCTTTCTAAGTTTCTAAGTTATTATTTATCAATTTTACATAATCCAAATAAAAAATATCTTGGGATAGGGTTTTTTTTTTTTTACTTATTCAATGGAGCTAGACATATCAATACTAAAGTTCATGATGAAAAATAAATATGAAAATTCGCTAGGAAATCACTGAAGGCTATGAAGATGGGTAATTTCCTAACAGGTATTAAAACACACATAAGCATAATTAAACCATAATTAAATGTGGTCCAAGAACAGGAAATAGGCAAACAGACCAATGTTTAGCATAAAAAGTCAATGGGTAGATCCAAGTCCACAGGAGTTTCTAGTATATGACCCAAACTGGCATTTCAAATCACTAGGAAATAGAATAACTTTCTTTTTTTTTTTAACATCTTTTTGGAGTATAATTTCTTTACAATGATGTGTTAGTTTCTGCTTTATAACAAAGTGAATCAGCTATACATATACATATACCCCCATATCTCCTCCCTCTTGCGTCTCCCTCCCATGCTCCCTATCCCACCTCCTAGGTGGACACAAAGTACCAAGCTGATCTCCCTGTGCTATGAGGCTGCTTCCCCCAGCTATCTATGTTACATTCGGTAGTGTATGTATGTCCATGCCACTCTCTCACTTTGTCCCAGCTTAACCTTCCCCCTCCCCGTGTCCTCAAGTCCATTCTCTACAACTGCATCTTTATTCCTGTCCTGCCCCGAGGTTCTTCAGAACACTTTTTTTTTTTTTAGAGTCAATATATATGTGTTAGCATATGGTATTTGTTTTTCTCTTTCTGACTTACTTCACTCTGTATGACAGTCTCTAGGTCCATCCACCTCACTACAAATAACTCAATTTCGTTGCTTTTTATGGCTGAGTAATACTCCATTGTATATATGTGCCACATCTTCTTTATCCATTCATCTGATGATGGACACTTAGGTTGCTTCATGTCCTGGGTATTACAAATAGAACTGCAATGAGCATTGGTACATGACTCTTTTTGAATTATGATTTTCTCAGGGTATATGCCAGTAATGGGATTGCTGTGCCATATGGTAGTTCTATTTTTAGTTTTTTAAGGAACCTCCATACTGTTCTCCATAGTGGCTGTATCAATTTACATTCCCACCAATAGTGCAAGAGGGTTCCCTTTTCTCCACACTCTCTCCAGCATTTATTGTTTGTAGATTTTTTGATGTTGACCCACCTCCTAGAGAAATGGAAATAAAACCAAAATAAACAAATGGGACCTAATGAAACTTAAAAGCTTTTGCACAGCAAAGGAAACCATAAACAAAATGAAAAGACAACTCTCAGAATGGGAGAAAATATTTGCAAATGAAACAACTGGCAAAGGATTAATCTCCAAAATTTATAAGCAGCTCATGCAGCTCAATATCAAAAGAACAAGCAATCCAATCCAAAAGTGGGCAGAAGACCTAAATAGACATTTCTTCAAAGGAGATATACAGATTGCCAACAAACACATGAAAGGATGGTGAACATCACTAATCATTAGAGACATGCAAATCAAAACTAAAATGAGGTATCAACTCACACTGGTCCGAATAACTTTCTTTCAAAATAAAGGGTGAAGAGGTAACTGTATACCCAAAAACGAAAAATAAACAAAGTGGATCCATACCATCATCACATGCAAAAATGAGCTTCAACCACATTGGAGATCTAAATGTAAAAAATGAAACCATACAAACACTAGAAGATAACATGGGTGTGTTTCTCTACATCATCAGAAGCAAAATGAAAGACAGGTGAAAACTGGAAAAAACTGTGATATAAATCATGGGTAAAGAGCAAACATTCCTAATATATTAGCAACACAAAATTGGGAAACATGAGACAAAAATCTGATAGAAAAACTTCATAAAGATTTAAACAGTAACCTGTAAGCATATTTTAAAAAGTGTTCATTTTCACTTAGTATAAGAGAATAAGAGAAATGCAAATAAAGCTAGACAGAGATACAATATCTCAACTATTAGTTTTGTAAAATTTAAAAAGCTTGATAATATACTCTTTTCACAGGGCTATCATATCATATCATTGATGTTGAGATTGTACAACTTTTAAGAAGGGTAGTCAGTCAATACCTTAAGAAATTACAAAATTTACCTTTTGGCCCAGGAAATTCATTTTCTAAGAATATATCTTGAAGGTACATTTCTAACAATGTGAAAGTACATCTGCACAGTATTATTCATTGCAGCCTTATTTCTGATCAGTACAGTTTGAAAATGATTTAAATGCTTTTGCACAGATTGAATAAAATGTAGTTAATCCTCACAACTGTGTAATAAGTAGCTATATAAAAAAGTAGATATTAAAAATTGATATGTTATAATTTCTTGGATAGTTTGTCACATGAAAAAAACAAGGAACAAATAGTATCCATACTATGTTATATTCTGTGTAAAAAAAAGGGGGACATAAGAAAATATCCAGGTGTCTTCTAATTTTTGTAAAATAAAACCACAGAAAGGGTGAATCAGAAACTTATGAATTTGTTATGAATGGGAAAGGGATAGAGGAGAGAATAACTAATCTCTGAGTTGCCTCCTTGAGCTGCAGGTCTTACTAGGTCCAGCAAGACCAGATAATGTTATGCCACATAATTTTTCCAGAGCATAGTAAATTTATAAAATATTTCAATTTTTTAATACAGCAAGTATTAATAACTAAAAATGATTAAAATGTATAAAATATAAATCAGAGTTAACAGCAACTTCCTTCAGGTCCTCCTTCTCCTTCAGATCTAGGTGTTTAGTGGTTATTACTAAACCCAGATGCTTCATTTTTCCTGTTTGTACTTTTGCAAATGGATCCTTCATTAAACTTTCCTCAATCAACCCTTTTGAGTAGGCCATCTGTTTAGTGACAAAACCAAATTGATATGTCTCATCTCTCAAAACATTTGATTAACTTATCCCTCCTATATTTTTCCATCTCTGAATATCTATATTTGTGATCTTCCTACCATTCTATTTGCAGATTTGGTGGTACATTGAGGCTGATACCTAACTTCTTCCTTAATTCTAGCATATTCAATGCCTATTTTTTACTTTAATTAGGGTTTTTTGTCCAAGTTATTCAAGACTAAGTTAATGATATGGCAATGACATTCTATTTTGCACATGGAGTTACTGTTTTTTTTTTTAATTTAAATTTTAGAAACCTAGAAATGCTAGAAGACAAGGGAAACACTCATGGGAAGAAAATACTCTTAAAAAATTATCAGTTCTTTAGGATCAAAACATGTTGAAAGACAGCAAAAAACAAGAAACAACACTATCAAAAAAAGAAAAAAACTGTGTCTTCAAATTTTCCTATACTTTCTGGTTCCTGACCATAGAGTATTTACACTTGCACATTTAATGCACTGTAATATTCACTACAGTAAATTCACCAAATATTTCCCTTTTAGTTCATGTATAGTTTACTCCCAATTTTTTTCTAAACCATTACTTCTGTTTTGTTTTTAGAGGAAATATCTTCAATTTAGTTGTATTTGTGCATTTGTACGAAGTACCTAATTTCCACACACAATCAATATGTTATAAACAACTACATTAATCAGAAAACAGTATTCAAATTTATTTGGATGCAATCCAATGTGGTAAAAAATATACACTTTCTTAACTCCCATTCACATTCTAATTTTAAATACATAAATGGTATGAAAAATTCTACATTGTATCAGAATTGATAACAGGTATTAGCTCAAATCTGATTATACAATATTATAAAAAATAGGTTCATAACTTCAATTTTAGTCTTCCAATAAGAATCCCAGGTTTCAAAGCTTGTTCTGGAGCAGGAGTTTGACATATTGGCATGATAATATTATTACAGCAGTCTCTGCAAACTGCCAGTACCCTCTAGTGTACATTATCAATAAAACCATCAAATAAAATGAACAATATCACCTGTCTCTTTAATGATTACCATTTCTCTATACTCTCTTTGTTTGTTTTAATATTTCCAAACATGCAATCAAGCAACGATTACCTGGGTGAAATGAGGAAACATGCTGATTATAAATATTTCTTAGCCATAGTGCAATCCATAGCAATCTATTCCTTGTTTCAGGGCTGTAATTACTATTCATGTTCATGTCAGTTAAAACTTTATATATTGATGGAAGAATCAGACATTAAAGTGGTTCTTATTCCAAAATTCTGCCATGGTTATTGATTTAACTGACATTTAAACTATCATAGCATGTTGCAAACATACACAAATCCTTACATATCTTTGCCAAAGTCAATGAAAATGCAGGTACAGAAAGAAAAAAATTTAAGTGAAGTATAATATCTCACTAAGTAATTTGCTGCCAGGAATCATCCAGATTAAGTAGAATTCCTATTATTTCTGGCATGAAGCCTGAAATTCTAATTGTGCACATTGGGACATCCTCAACACCACCTAGATGCTACAGCTAATACATAATAAAATATTTTTCTACTTCAATATTAAGCTATTGCTCTTGAGTTCACACTGATTCTCTTATATATACTAGCACAAGGAAAATCAAATAATATACAAGATATGCACATTTGGGACCAGAAAACAGACAGACACATTCCAACAAAAAACCTCATTTTCTTAATTTATTGTGAGAGTCAAAGAACATTGGTCTTGAGATCCTTATTTTGGAAAACAAAAATCCTAACAGCGTCAAAGTAGTTTACCAGTTAATATGCTCAGCTAATTGTAGTTTACTATAACAATTGCATTTTGCTGCTATTATGTAGGGTAATATTTCAAAAGCAAACCAGTTGTCAGAGGAAATTAAACATTCCTAAGAATATGGAGGACTTCTCTGTTGGAGCAGTGGTTAAGAATCCACCTGTCAATGCAGGGGGACATGGGTTCAAGCCCTGGTCTGGGAAGATCCCACAGGCTGTGGAGCAACTAAGCCTGTGTGCCACAACTACTGAGCCTGCACTCTAGAGCCCATGAACCACAACTACTGAGCCCGTGTGCTACAACTACTGAAGCCCGCGCACCTAGAACCCATGCTCCACAACAAGAGAAGCCACCACAACGAGAAGCCCACACACTGCAACGAAGTGTAGCTCCCGCTCGCTGCAACTAGAGAAAGCCCATGCACAGCAACGAAGACCCAATGCAGCCAAAAACAAATAAATAAATAAATTTATTTTTAAAAAAAGAATGTAGACTTATTACCTGAAGGAAATGGCTATTCATTTCTTGCATATAAACAGATAACCATGCAGTGGAGTGCTTTCATACAAAAAAGCCTATAGCCACTTTTCATTTTTAGATCAATAAGTGCATTTTTAAAGAAAAACCATGATAATTTAGAAGGTATTGTTTAAAGGATCTGAGAATAAAGATTGAGTAAAGGAATATATAAAAATACTTTGATCATAAAAGTACACTAGAGCAGATCCTGGAATTTTTAAACAAGAAAAAAGATAAAATGAAATATTAAGATTATATTGTGGCACTTAGTTAAGCAATTATACAGCATGAAGATTTGGGGAAAAAAGAATATTAAATTTTAACCATTGTCATGATGTGTGCTCAAAACTGAACACACACACACAGCACATGTACATATACATGCACCACTCAAACTCTCAGTCCTCATACTAGCCAGGTAATAATGACCAAAGAAGAATCAGAAAAAGGGACATTTGGAAAATGGAAAATCTCTAAACAGGTTTCTCTGTAATCATGCCCCAGTGGACGCTGGGAAGATGAGGGAAAAGAAAATCAAAATTAAATTAATTTTCATGATTAAATACTTTTTTAGAGCTTACTAAGTAATTCTTTTGGAACAAAAGTGATACTTTCAAGTAGTTAAATCTCAATATTTGAGAGAAGATTTGAATTAATAACTGTTTTATGATACATAACAATTACTCTTATAATTTGTTGTTTCAATTATTTGGCTCAATATGGAAAATAGGTTAGGGCAAGATTTTTCTTTAAAAACATTTTCCTTAAAGAAATCCTAAGGACTCTGATTTCAATTTATAAAGGAATACATAAAGGTTAATTTCACTTATGCTGATTTGAACCATATGAAGTCATTAATGTTCAACAATTTTTACCCTGAAAAATAACAATGTTATATGGATTAATCTAATGATTAATATATCATGTAAACATATAAAATGACTATAATGCTGTTTTGTCTAGTGTTCTGATAATATATTTATCACCTAAACTCAAATTATAGTCATTTACTGTAGGAATTTGTGAATTTGTTGCTAAAACATTCGTGTATGGGGCAAATCAGTCTTAGACCTTGTCTGCTGAAAGATAAAAACTATTTGGACTCTTGTGGCTGCTTCAGCAGGGATCATAATCTTTGTACCTTCCCAGACATAGGTCTTCAAAACCACAGCTTAGTCTGAACTGAACAGGCCTTTGGGAGCAAAGAGGTGAAGCAGTATTTGTTTAGGAGAGTTCTTCCTTCCCAGTGTTAGGCAGGATGACAGTTCAAGAGCAAAAATACATTATTTTCAAAAAAGTTAAGATATGTATTATTTATAGTTGTGCCCTTTATTTTCTTTCATTTTACAGCTCAACTAAAATGGCTTTCAAAATCCTAAACAAAGACTAATTGTAAATATTAAATAAGTAAATATTTCTTCTTATCATTTTAAATTATACTTTACTAAACATTCAAAATGTTTATCCTGAGGGAAGTTTATGAAATCTGTTAGAACCCTATATGTTGCTTTTGACAGACTTTAAATATTTTATAATTCATTTCTTCAAAAACATGGTAAGAATCATCATTCTAGAATATCATTGATCAAAAAGAATGAAAATGTAGAGTGAAATTTTTTAATAATAATGTAAATATTAAAAATAAAATTTGAATGATTATATCTTTATTTTTAAAGATTTTCTTTGATGTGGACCATTTTTAAAGTCTTTATTGAATTTTTTACAATATTGTTTCTGTTTTATGTTTTGGTTCTTTGGCTGTGAGGCATGTGGGATCTTAGCTCCCTGACCAGGCCAGGGATTGAACCCTCACCCCCTGCATTGGAAGGCAAAGTCTTAACCACTGGACCACCAAGGAAGTTCCTGAATGACATCTTAAAATCTTAATATTAAAATCTTAAAATTTGTATGGAGACACAAAAGACCTTAAATAGCCAAAGCAGTCTTGAGGGAAAAAAACAGAGCTGGAGAAATCAGACTCTCTGACTTCAGACTACTACAAAGCTACAGTAATCAAGACAGTATGGTACTGGCACAAAAACAGAAATATAGAACAATGGAACAGGATAGAAATCTCAGAGATAAACCCGCACACCTATGGTCAACTAATCTATGATAAAGGAGGCAAGGATATACAATGGAGAAAAGACAGTCTCTTCAATAAGTGGTATTGAGAAAACTGGACAGTTAAATGTAAAAGAATGAAATTAAAACACTCCCTAACACCATACACAAAAATAAACTCAAAATGGATTAGAGACCTAAATGTAAGTCTGGACACTCTAAATCTCTTAGAGGAAAACATAGGAAGAACACTATTTGACATAAACCACAGCAAGATCTTTTTTGATCCACCTCCTAGAGTAATGGAAATAAAAACAAAAATAAACAAATGGGACTTAATGAAACTTAAAAGCTTTTGCAAAGCAAAGGAAACTACAAACAAGACGAAAAGACAACCCTCAGAATGGGAGAAAATATTTGCAAACAAATCAATGGACAAAGGATTAATCTCCAAAATATATAAACAACTTATGCAGCTCAATATTAAAAAAACAAACAAGCCAATCAAAAAATGGGCAGAAGACTTAAATAGACATTTCTCCAAAGACGACATACAGATGGCCAAGAAGCACATGAAAAGCTGCTCAACATCACTAATTATTAGAGAAATGCAAATCAAAACTACAATGAGGTATCAGCACCTCACAGCAGTTAGAATGGGCATCATCAGAAAATCTACAAACAACAAATGCTGGAGAGGGTGTGGAGAAAAGGGAGCCCTCTTACGCTGTTGGTGGAAATGTAAATTAATACAGCCACTATGGAGAAGAGTATGGAGGTTCCTTAAAAAACTAAAAATAGAATTACCATATGACCCAGCAATCCCACTCCTGGGCATATACCCAGAGAAAACCATAATCCAAAAAGACACATGCACCCCAATGTTCACTGCAGCACTGTTTACAATAGCCAGGTCATGGAAGCAACCTAAATGCCCATCAACAGACAAATGGATAAAGAAGATGTGGTACATATATACAATGGAATATTACTCAGCCATAAAAAGGAATGAAATTGGGTCATTTGTAGAGATGTGAATGGATCTAGAGACTGTCATACAGAGATGTGAATGGATCTAGAGACTGTCATACAGAGTGAAGTAAGTCAGAAAGAAAAAAACAAATATATTAACAAATATATTAACGGATATATGTGGAAAAATGGTACAGATGAACTGGTTTGCAGGGCAGAAATTGAGACACAGATGCAGAGAACAAAGGTATGGACACCATGGGGGGAAACTGGCGTGGGGGGGAGTGGTGGTGGTGTGATGAATTGGGAGATTGGGATTGACATATATACACTAATATGTACAAAATGGATAAATAATAAGAACGTGCTATATAAAAAAATAAATAACATGAAATTCAAAAAAAGAATATAAATGTGATACAGTGATATTTACTATACCAAAAGATATTAAAAACTCTCATTAATTAAAGATAAAATTTTGGAGTTATTACATTACTGCTAATAAAAATACTTACTCCATGAGTTACCAAACAAAAAATCAAAGGTGGTTTATTTTTACAAGAATATATTTCATCATATAATTTCTCTTAAATTTGTATCTCTTAACAAAGATCTGCATAACATCTTACTGTAAATTAAACAACGATTTTATCCAGGACTCACAATCAGGATATGCAGTATATTTTGTTATGATCATCAGTTTATTGAGAAGAAAAGATTTTCAAATTTGATATGTTATGTGTAACTTCATAGGCTAAAAATTAATTTATGGAAATCTACACTTTAAACCAGGTTAAATGATAAGAGACAAACTTTTCAAAACATTAACACCATATAAAATAAAAAGTTAAGTTGGGTTTAGGAAAAAGAAAGAAAACTGCAGCAATTAACCATTTTAGAGAAATATTCAATAGATACACAAAACATATAAACAAGGGTGTTTGCTGACTTATTTTATAATAGCAAAAAAACAATTAAAATGATTGTCCATTAACAGGGAAATATACATTAAATATAATTTCATTGATACAATGTAATATTATGCAGCTATTATAATGAATGGAGCAACTCTATAAGTGCTTTTGGGAAAAAATCTTTACAAATTAATGTCCAGTGAAAGAGGTGGTAGCAAATAGCAGACACTTGTCCAACAGGTATCTATTGACTTCTGAGCTAAGAATTTTTTTTTCTTTTTTCTTTCTCACATCTTTAAAGGAATTTCAAGAAGGAGGAGGGAGAGAAGGAGGAAGAGGGTGCTTGTGGCCTGCAAATCCTAAAAATTTTACTATCTGGCCCTTTACAGAAAAAGTTTACAGGCCCCTGCTCCAGAATATTGGATCTAATAGTAATACAATAGGAGAAAGCCTGGTTAATATAGTTTGAGAATCATATTACAAAAGGACTTGAATGACAGTGTAAATAATTTGCACACTTCTTAATCAGCAAAGGACTGCTGAACAGTGCCTTGAAGAAAAAGTTATGGAGGGGATACATGATGGGTCTGCTGGATTTGCATGCTTACTGTGACCACTGAGAACTCATGTGTATGCCTATACTGTCTATACAGCAGTATGTTCCATGTGGTGGTCAGAAACATTAATCAAAAGTTGAGGTTCTCATATCTCTCTGCCTAAATCTACGAGTCTGTCTCAATTTGAAAATCCTTGATTTTATGAGGTGAGTATATTGTTGAGGTGATATATTAGTTTTAAGGATATTAACACTATATTTGGCAGGGGCACTGCCAAGGGTCCAGGTACATAAAATGTGAAATGGTAAATTGTCAGTTCTCCAGGAGTATTTGTAAGTTTTAAAGATAACCAAGACAAAAATCTTATGTGGACTACTGAATATGCCACACACAAATGTATTATGTTCATACTTTTTAAGATTATTTTATTTTGAGAACTGGATTATATAAATTGCAGGAGAAGCCCTGAAGCTTAGCTGTCGGAACTAATATTGTAGAGGCTGGGATATAGATTTTCACTGTTCAGCCACTTATTGTAAAAGAAAACACAATATTACTGGCATATTCTAACTTATTACCATCAGCATTTTAGCCTTAAGATAATTTTCATGTTTTATATGGATAGCCGACTCATACAGATATATTTAACCTCTTTTTATAAAAGATGAAGAACTTAAAATTGTGATGAGTGTCTGATGTGTACAACAGAATAATTTAAATTCTGTCCTGAGGGGTATGTTTTAAACACTGACCAACTTCTGGTCTGCTTAACCTCTGAAGTATTAAGCCCTTCTCACAGGACTTATATGTGT
Source organism: Delphinapterus leucas (assembly GCF_059928025.1). Lineage (NCBI taxonomy): Eukaryota > Metazoa > Chordata > Mammalia > Artiodactyla > Monodontidae > Delphinapterus > Delphinapterus leucas. The sequence goes on along the minus strand of NC_143136.1, from coordinate 48,438,530 downwards.
AATTTCATGTCTTTAAAGTGCCAACTTTTAAATTTTTCTGAAATAAACAAGGAAATAAAACTTTGACTTATTTACAGTCTCTGCATAAGCCTTACATGTAATGAGTGAGGTTGCAACTTAAAATTTTAAACTGAGATGAGATTAGAGGATGGAAAAGAAGGTGTATGCAGATGAACAAAACAGTAAATAATTTTCCTTCATTTATGCTTAGTCCTACACTTCCATTCAATAGATGCAAACAAACGAGGCTAGCCATTTTATGATTAATTCATCATTTCTGTGTTTCCTTGGTTATTTTTAGATTTACTAGATCAATTCAAGGTTTAAACTTCATCTACTGAAGATTCAGTTCCTTTACCCTCTATTTCCTTGGAATAACATCTATGTTCACTGGGGAGGGCTGTTTGCATATGGCATAGGGGTATCCAATGCTCAGTTGTAATTTGTGCATGATTTCTTTCACTGTGGTGTGTAATCCTCATTGGCCCTCAGTTGGCATCAATCCTTGGGAGCCAAGATACTGGTTCAGCTATTGCACCTTCTCAGTACATCTTTAAACCTTGAGTTCTTCCTGTCAGAAGTTCAAGGACCGTTTTGGTACAACTACCTTTAGTTAAGCCTTTTAAAACTTAGAACACTGGAAATGTTGGCTGACCTCCCCACACAACCCAGTGGAACACAGGCATGTGAGTCTTCTCAGATCCCTTCTTCCCATATACCCCAATAGCCATTGCTTCTCTATTGCCTTGGTGCCATGCTGGATGTCACTTTCTCCACCAGGATTATGGTCTCCATCAAGTAATTCTACGTAGTGCTTAGATTTTAACCCATTCCAAGAATCTTCTCACTACATGATAGAGTATTCTGACAAAAATCTAATCAAAGCAAAAACAGAGACAGGGTTTGTTAAGGTGCTTTTCGGCTATTGTGCTTTCTAGATTTAGCCACATCTTTCCCCCATTAATCTTTTCCTAACTGTACCATTATGTGATATAATTTAATTAACTTAGCTCATGTGAACTGTGATTAAGTTGTGATAAGTTGTTACAAGTTCTACAAACTCTAAGAGTATTTGGACCACAAAACATATATTTGGCAATTTGTATTCTTTCTTGAATAGCTTCAGTAAATATTGAACCCCACTGAAATAGTACAAAAAGAAGAAAGCAATATAATAATTTTGCATCTGCAATTTAAAGCACCCTTTTTATATATCAAGCTCAAGTGGGAGAAGTGTTACATTTTAAGATTAGATATTTACCACATATAACAGATGTTCCTAGTCTAACTAGCCTTACAGAAGTCAGAACATTATCAGAAAAGCTGCATCCTCCTGCTTATTGGAACTTGAGACCGCTTTAAATTTCTTCTAAATCATTTTGTTGTTCACCAGGGATTTCTGTCTCAATAACACATACCAGTTTTCTCTTTTCCTGCTCCAGTTCACTTTGGTTAACTCTAGGTGCTTCAGAGGCTTGCAATTTAAAGTTTGATCTATGGACTAACAGTGTCAATATTATGTAGAAACAAACATTTTTCAAATTCAGAATCTCAAACCCTACCTCAGACCTACTGAGTTAGAATTTTCGATAAGATCCCCAGGTGATTCATAGGTATGTTAAAGTTTGCAAAGAACTGGATTAGATGACAAAAGTGGGATGTATGAAGCCAGTGACTAATCTACTGCCACAGGGCTAGTGCATGTTATTAGTACCACATGGGCTGATGCAATAATGCTGGTGTTTGCTCCTAGGGCATTGTCCTGCCACTGCTAAAGCAACCATAGTACCATCTCCTATCACATTTTAGACACTACTTAATCAATGATGCTGATGTTGTGTGTTAAAGTATTGTTTGTATATTTGCTTATTCTCTATCTCTTACGGAAGCTACTCTACCCTAGAACTGAAAATCATGAATCCAAAATGGGTAGTCAGAGCATAATATGAGTGACAGAAATTGCATTTTATTTAGAATTATTTCCCCCTCAGATATAGGCCAATTGCCTCTAATCAAACTTAAATGTACTTTCTCTATTCTACGGATGATTTCTAACTCTAGAAGTTTCCCTGGTGTTAAAAACAAATTCTAGTTCTACTGATGTATCCAGTCACACGTAAATTCTAAATTGAGACAATTTACTCAGAACCTAAGATCTTTTAATATCTTAGATATCTGAACTTTTTTGAAATAGGACTGGAGATATCAAGAGTCACCAAATTGCTTGTTTACTCTTTATTTTGTTTTAAGGAGAAAGGTTATTTTGACAGATTGATGGAGCACTTTAAGTTTCAGGACGACGGTGTATAATTTTCTACAATTGGGGTATATGGTCTTTTCTTTAAGAAAATAATCTGCCACTGTTATAAAAGGTAAATTTAAATAGAAATCTTAAAATTGTTATGTTGGCAATTATATCAAAATAAAGTAACAGCTATTTTATATCTCAGGGCAAAAAAAAAGCAGCTTATTACATACTTTCAGTCTTTCAGGAGCAGAGATTGAAGCAAGATACATATTTAAATTTTGAAAACAATGATATGCCTTAAGACAGATGTTGTGCCTTATAGTGACAGAAATTCTGAACAAGAAAGGAGGAAGTGATATAAATTATAAAAGAAACTTTGATCAGTTTTTGAAAGGTGGTTTCAGTGTCATTATAGAAAAATGTAACTACATTTTGAGTGCAAAGGAGCTTTACATTTTTCCGTTGGTGCTAATCTTTAAAACCTTGGTTTATGCAAGGATGTTTCTTCTCCATTGTCTTAACCTGTTTATATCTTCTCTAAACTATTGGTGACACACAAGCCACATCAGCAACTAATGGTAGTTATTAAAATATGTCCAAACTCTAGAATATCTGTACAGTAATATGATTCTAAAGAATTTTTAATAATTAAAGAGACACCAACTTTCTCAGGTCTTCAAGATAGTCTGGCTAAATTTCAAATGGAAAATTACATTCTGTCTATCTATATTTCCTAGTTTTTTTCACTTGTTTGGCAAGTGCTTTAAAAATGAAATAAAAACAAATAAAATACAAATAAAACACAAACTACAAATTTGTCATGTAATGGAAATGCACAGAATACTTTTTTATGCTATTATCTTTGGCCCCACAACAGAATATGTTGTGAATATGTGCATCTTAATGAAAGGTGTGTGAGGAGGTTATTCCGATAGTCTTAAAACATTTCTGATTTTTTTCAAATAGGGAAATTGGGGTTCAATGAGTAAATTTATAAACAGCTATCTTTGTACATTCTTCTACTAAGACTTGAAGAAAAACACACACATACACACAGAATGAATTAGGCATTATGTAAAATCATCACTTCTCTATACCCAAAGACTTTGTCATTTGGATCCTGGAAGCATATCCCCTGCTACCAATATCATTCTCTCACCTCCCAACTTGCTCAGCTCATGTTGTATATTTTAGAAGCAGCTCTATGAACAGAAAGAAGTAAAGGTTGCTTTTACTGAAAAAACACTGAGGTAGAATTCTTTCCCTGACATTTAATCTCATATCTGTTTCTTTTTATTTTTTCATTTTAAGCAGGCACTTCAGTGTAAAACTAGGATCACAGGCAAATCTAAGGTTTTAATAGGAGGTAAAAAGGACATTTATTCTATGTCTACATCAACATGCTATAGAATTCAAATGCACTATTCCCCTGAATTCACCCTAGTAAGAAATAATCTTCAAATATTAAAGACAGTTAAATAGAGTCTATATATAACCATAAATATCAAGAGAATTAAATAAGTGTAGCCTATGTATAAATGCGTCCATGATTTGGTAGTGGTTGAAACATCAGAAAAATTATAAAGGGTTATTTAATAAACCTCAAGTCATGGTGAGGAAATATTTCTCTATTAGAAAATATTGACTCTAATGGTTAACACATAATGTGGAAAAAGTAGGAAGGATCTGTTTTTACTTTATGACAATACAGTAGAGCATCTTTTCCACCATATTTGAGGAACTATTTAAGAGATATTTCACCAAGCTGTGGGAAGTAAGCTATATTATCTCCCTGTTGAAAAGATGAGGGATAGTGAAATTGGAAGGTTAAATGGTTTGCTCACCATCTCATGCAAAGTTATTGGCAGAGGAAATATAGAATAGCCTCTGGACTTTAAATCTGTTGCTTAGCTACTGATCCACAATAGCTCCCAAATGACTTGAACTACAGAGTACTAGACTAGAGAACCTGAAGATTCCAAAAAGATCATGCCTCCACTGAAATGAAAAGTGGAAAATTCTACCAACAGATTGTTTGATCACTCTCATTCAATAGATTCTTGTATTTGTATTTTTAATTTACTTTTGAATTTTCATATTGTCACAAATAAATTCCTAGATGACACTGTGTTGTGAATAATCATTAGAAAATAACTACCTTAGTTCATCTCAAATATTGTCTTTGAAATATATGTAGGTAGAGGAAATTTCTTAAAGTAACCTGCATATTTACTTAACCTCAGTTGTAATAAGGAAAGCTATTACATCTGTTGGATGACATATGTTGTCATGCACACCACTCCACTATAAAGGATAATTGAAATAGAATTAATACTTGTTTTTTCAAGATTCAGACAGTAAGTATATATATATATATATATATATTTATTTTTTTTTTTTGCAGTACACGGGTCTCTCACTGTTGTGGCCTCTCCCATTGTGGAGCACAGGCTCCGGACGCGCAGGCTCAGCGGCCATGGCTCACGGGCCTAGCTGCTCCGCGGCATGTGGTATCTTCCTGGACCAGGGCACGAACCCGCATCCCCTGCATTGGCAGGCGGACTCTCAACCACTGAGCCACCAGGGAAGCCCGACAGTAAGTATATTTTGATTTAAAACACACAACAGGTCAGGGAAATTTTGGTTTTGGTCAGAAGAATCCAAAGAATAATGTTTTGGTTCTTAGTATCCTCGTACCAAAAAATAAAGATGGTCTTAACTGATTAATTGATATTTGATTTTTTATCTCACTTTCCATATCTTAAAAGAAATGTCCTTATCCCTTCCCATCCTGTATTGATGAGTAGGAGTTGTTGACAGGAGAGTAATTTCTTCCATTTCCATGTGTACATCTTGCATTTACAGATGATATTTTGTTCTCCACTAGGACTTCTTTGATCCCCTCTGCTCACCTTATCCTACTTCTCCATGTGCAAATGCACAAACGCACAAACCTGGGTGAAGAGCCCTTTAAACTGCAGCTCTAATGCTGATTTAAATAGGGAACCAAGAGAGGGAGCTATAATTTTCTGAGAATCTGGTTTCTTTCAGTTAGAGATAGAAGCTAGCAGAACATACAAAATAACATGAATATTCAACTATAAGATTTATTACCAGAGAAGTGGCCAAGATGGCAGAGTAGGAAGATCCTGAGCTTACCTCTTCTTATGGGCACACAAAGATTATAACTATTTACAGAGCACATATTGATGAGAATGAATTGAAGACTAGCAGAAAATATTTTCTGCAACTAAACATATACAGAAAGAACACCGTCAGATGCGGGGGAGAGGTGGAGACACAGTATAGTCAAGACCTACACCCCTGGGTAGGTAGCCCACTAAAGGGAGGATAGTCACAGTTGCAGAGGTTCTCCTCAAGGGGCAAGGGGTTTTAGCTCCACATCAGGCTCCCCAACTTGGGAGTCCTGCACCAGGAATATGAGCCAACAAATGTGTAGCTCTGAGGCCAGTGGAGATTGTGTATGGGACAGCCATAGGGGTGTTAGATAGAGAGACTCCACTCTTAAAGGACTCACAAAATCTCACATGCTCCACATCCCAGGACAGAGGCAGTAATTTGAAAGGGGTCTGGGTCAGACCCTCTTGCTGATGTAGGAGAGCCTTCCAGAGAGGCAGGAGGCAATGGAAACTCCCCATGGGGACATAGACATTAGAGGCAGCCATATTCAATAGCTCATCTACCATGAGGACACTGGCGCTGGCAAACATCATTCTGGAGTTCTCCTTTTAGCATCATAGAACCAGGGGGCTTACCTGCCCCCATTCAGTTGGTACCAGTCCTACGACCCCCACATGCCAAGCAACCAAGCACTTGGAGACCCAGCCCCAGGACTCCCTGGGCCACACAGCAAGCCATACCAGGAGCCAGTTTCACCCGCCAGTGGCCAACAACCTTCCCATGCAGCAGGGACTGGTAGCTAACCAAGCTGGGGACCAGTTCTGCCTACAAGCATGCCCACATAGTTGACCCTGCCACAACAGAAGGGTCCAGGCAGCCCATGTAGGGGGCACCCCTAGAACATGTAGCTCTGGTGACCAGTGGGGAGTGTGCTGCTGGGCCCCCCCCCAAATTCTCCTGTATAAGGCCACTTCTCCAAAACTGGGAAATGTAACCCATCTATCTAATACATAGAAAATAAAAAAGAGAATTAGGTAAAATGAGGAGACAGAGGAATATGTTCCAAATGAAGAACCAAGATAAAACCCCAGAAGAAGAACTAAGGGAAGTGGAGATAGCAATCTACCCAATAATGTGTTCAAGATAATGATCATAAACATGCTTAATGAATTCAGGAGAAGAATGGATGAACACAATGAGAAGTTTAATAAAGAGTTAGTTAGAAAATATAAAGAAGAATCAAACAGCTGAAGAATATAACAGCAAGTTATATGATAGGGAGGAATGGATCAGTGAACTGGAAGACAGAGTAGTAGAAATCACCTAAGCTGAACACAAAAAAAAAAGAAAAAGGAATTTAAAAAGATGAGGACAGTTTAAGAGAGCTCTCAGATAACACCAAGTGTACTAAGATTCATATAATAAGGGTTCCAGAAGGAGAGGAGAGAAAGGGGCAGAGAACTTATTTGAAAAAATAATAGCTGAAAACTTCCCTAACCTGGGAAATGGAACAGACATCCAGGTCCAGGAAGCGCAGAGTGTCCAAATGAAATCAATCCCAAAGGATCCACATTAAGACTCATTATAATTAAAATGGCAAAAATTAAAAACAGAGAAAATCTTAAAAGCATCAAGGGAAAAGCAACTAGTTATGTAAAAGGGAGCTCCCATAAGATAATCAGCTGACTTTTCAGCAAAAACTTCGCAGACCAGAATGGAGTGGCATGATATATTCAACTTGATGAAAGGAAAACACCTACAACCAAGAATACCCTACCCAGCAAGGCTAACGTTCAGAACTGAAGGAGAGATAAAGAGTTTTACAGATAAGCAAAAGCTAAAAGAGTTCAGCATCACCAAACGAGTTTTACAAAAAATGTTAAAGTAATTTCTTTAAGTGGAAAAGAAAAGACCATAACTAGAAATATGGAAATTATGAAAGGAAAAATCTCACTGGTAAATATACAGTATATGTAGTAGATCAATCACTTACAAAACTTTTGCTAAAAGACAAAAGTAGTAAAAACATCCCCACAATATATAGTTAAGGGATACACAAAACAAAAAGATGTAAAATATAATGAAAAAAACTTTGAACGTGGTTGGGGTAGTAAAAATGCAGGGTTGTTAGAATGCATTTGAATTTAAGAGCTCATCAACTTAAAATAATCACTTATATATATATGAGTTGCTATATATAAACTTCATGGTTAACCACAAACCAAAGATCTATAATAGATACACACATGAAAAGAGAAATGAATCTAAACATAACACTAAGGATAGTCATCAAATCTCAAAGGAAGAGCCCAAAAGAAAAATAAACAGAAAAGAACAATAAAAACAACTCCAGAACAATTAACAAAATGACAATGAGTGCATACATATTAATAATTTTTAAAAATGTAAATGGACTAAATGCTCCAATCAAAAGACATAGAGTGGCTGAATGCATAGAAAAACAAGGTCCATATATATGCTGCCTACAAATGGTTCACTTCATATCTAAGACATACACACCCTGAGAGTTAGGGGATAGAAAAAGTTATTCCATGGAAATGGAAACAAAAGCTGGAGTAGCAATACCTATGTCACACAAAATAGACTTTAAAACAAAGACTTTAATAAGAGACAAAGAAGGACATTACATAATGATAAAGGGATCAATCCAACAAGAAGGGATAACGGCTGTAAATATACATGCACCCAACAAAGGAGCATCTAAATACATAAAGCAAATATTAACAGACACAAAGGGAAAAATTGACTGTAACACAATAATAGTAGGGGATTCTAACATCCACTTACATCAATGGACAGATCATCCAGACAGAAAATCAATAAAGAAACACTGATCTTAAGCAACACATTAGACCAGATGACTTAGTAGATATCTACAGTACTTTTCATCCACAAACAGCAGAAGATACAGTCAACACCAACATCACAGAAATACAAAGAATTATGACATTACTAAGAAAAATTATACACCAATAAAATGGACAACCTAGAACAAATGGACAAATTCCTAGAAATGTATAATCTCCCAGGACTGAATCTGAAAGAAATAGAAAATATGAACAGACAAATTACCAGCAACAAAATTGAATCAGTAATCCAAAAACTCCCAACCGACAAAAACCCTGGACAAGATGGCTTAACAGGTAACTCTATCAAATATCTTTAAATTATTTAACACCTGTCCTTCTCAAACTATTCAAGAAAATTGCAGAGTAAAGAATGCTCCTGAACTCCTTCTATGAGGCCTGCATCACCCTGATATCGAAACCAGACAAAGCCACCACAAAAAAGAAAATTACAGGCCAATATCACGGATGAACAGATGCAAAAATCCTCAACAGGATATCAGCAGACCAAATTCAACAATACATTAAAATAGTGGAAAACTATGATCAAGTGGGATTTATCCCAGAGATGCAAGAATGGTTCAATGTCCACTAATCAATCAATGTGATAGACCATATTAACAAACTGAAGAATAAAAATCATATTATCATCTCAATAGATACAAAAATAAGCATTTGACAAAATTCAACATCCATTTATGATAGAAAAATCTCAACAAAGTGAGCATAGAGTGAATATACCTTAACATAATAAAGGCCATATATGACAAACCTATAGGCAACAAGATGCTCGATGGTAAAAAAAACATTTCCTCTAAGATCAGGAACAAGAAGAGGATGCCCACTGTCACCACTTTATTCAACATAGTATTGGAAGTCCTTGCCACAGCAATCAGACAAGGAAAAGAAATTCAAAATTTAAAGGAAGGGCTTCCCTGGTGGCACAGTGGTTGAGAGTCTGCCTGCCAATGCAGGGGACACGGGTTCGTGCCCCAGTCTGGGAAGATCCCACATGCCACAGAGTGGCTGGGACCGTGAGCCATAGCCATTGAGCCTGCGCATCCGGAGCCTGTGCTCTGCAATGGGAGAGCCCACAACAGTGAGAGGCCCACATACCACACACACAAAAAAAAATTTAAAGGAAGAAGTAAAACTGTCACTGTTTGCAGGTGACATAATACTGCATATAGAAAGCCCTAAACACTCCATCAAAAGTTATTAGAACTAATAAATGAATTCAGCAAAGTTGCAGGATACAAAATCAATACACAAAAATCTGTTGTTTCTATAAACTAATAATAAACTAGCAGAAAGAACAATTAAGGAAACAATCCCATCTATAATCACAACAAAAGAATAAAATAGCTAGGAATAAATCTAACCAAGGAGGTAGAAGATGTGTGCTCTGAAAACTATAAGATATTGGTGAAAGAAATTGAAGACAACCCAAACAAATGGAAGTATATACCACACTCATGGATTGTAAGAATTAATATTGTTAAAATGACCATAATACCAAAGGTAATCTACAGATTCAATGTAATCCCTATCAAAATACCAATGGCATTTTTCACAGAACTAGGACAAATAATTCTAAACTTTGTATGGAAACACAATAAACCTTGAATAGCCAAAATAATCTTAAGAAAGAACAAAGCTAGAGATCACACTCCCTGATTTCAAACTATAATAAAAACTATACTACAGTAATCATAACAGTACGGGGCTGGCACAAAAACAGACACATAGATCAGTGGCACAGAATAGAGAATCTAGAAATGAACCCACATTTATATAGTCAATGAAACTACAACAAAGGAGGCAAGATTATATAATGGGGAAAAGACAGCCTCTTCAATAAATGGTGTTGGGAAAACTGAATAGCTATATGCAAAACATCAAACTTTCTCACTCTATACAGATATAAACTCAAAATTGATTGGAGGCTTAAATTTCAGGCCTGAAACAATAAAACTCCTAGCAGAGAACATAGGCAGTATGCTCTTTGACATTGGTCTTTAGCAATGCTTTTTTTAAAGCTATGCCTCCTCAGGCAAGGGAAACAAAAGCAAAAACAAACAAATGATACTATATCAAGCCTTACACAGCAAAAGTCACCATCAACAGATGAAAAGGTCGACTACTGAATGGGAGAATTTTGCAAATGATCTATCTTATAAAGGGTTGATATACAAAATATACAAAGACCTCATACAACTCAACATCAAAAAAAACACATAATTTGATTTAAAAATGGGCCAAGTACCTGAATAGACATTTTTTCAAAGAAGAAAGGATGGTCAACAGACACATGAAAAGATGCTCAACATCACTAATCATCAGAGAATCACAAATCAAAACTACAGTGAGCTATTACCTTACAACTGTCAGAATGGCTATCATCCAAAAGTCTACAAATAACAAATGTTGGCAAGGATATGGAGAAAAGGGAATCCTAGTACACTGTTAGTGGGAATACAAATTGGTGCAACCACTATGGAAAACAATATGTAGGTTCCTCAAAAAACTAAAAATGTAACTACCATATGATCCAGCAATTCCACTTGTGGGTATATATCTGGAAAAAAAACAAAAACACTAATTCAAAAATATACGTTCACCCCAATGTTCACAACAGGATTATTTATAATTGCCAAGACATGGAAACAACCTACGTGTCCATCAACAGATGACTGGATAAAGATGTGGTGTACATGCAATGGACTATTCTTCAGCCATAACAAAGTATAAAATTTTGCCATTTTCAACAACATGGATAGGTTTAGAGGATGTTATGCTAAGTGAAATAAATCAGACAGAGAAAGACAAATACTGTATGATTTCACTTATAAGTGGAATCTAAAAAAAACAAACAACAAACAAAACAAAGCAGACATAAACTCACAGATACAGAGAACAGGTATTTGTCAGAGGGGAGAGGGGTAGGAGGATGAATGAAATAGGCGAGGGAGATTAAGTGGTACAAACTTCCAGTTACTTAATAAATGAGTCATGGGGATGAAATTTACAGCATAGAGAATATAATCAATAACAAATACTTTTGTAGGGTGACGGATGAGGTAGGTAGACTTATTGTGGTGATCATTCTGTAATGTATAGAAACACTGAATGAGTATGTTATGCACCTTAAACTAACTTAGTGTTTTTCATCAATTATACTTCAATAAGTTTAAAAATTATATTACTGACAGTGAGTTGGGAATAGTCAGTGCCTGAAGAAATTGTCAGTACTCAGTAATTTTTTTATACCTAAATCAAATGCTCTTTCTCATTCACTAAATCTTATTCTACATTAGGGAAACCCCTCCCAGTTTCATTCCTAGTAGTATTTCTGGGATCACAATTGGCAATATTTTTATTTCATTTACAAGTATGTTTTTCAGTATAATGTCAGTAGCATAATATGAAAGCCCCACTTCCCTCCTTAAAAATAACCTCCACTTTGGACAAACTCCTCCTTTGTGTCTCTCATCTCATAGTGGTGTTGGCAAATATGTACATATTTTGTAATTTCTCCTTTATTTATGTCAGTTTCTCACCAGGTCTTGATATACTCTCCAAATTTCATGAATTCATTGTTTTTTTTTTTTTTTTTTTTTTTTTTTTTTGGTACACAGGCCTCTCGCTGTTGTGGTCTCTCCCATTGCAGAGTACAGGCTCTGGACGCGCAGGCTCAGCGGCCATGGCTCACGGGCCATGAATGTTGCCCTGTCAACATACTCCCTGACAATGAAAAGCAACTAGAAATAGGGCCTAGTATCATACTCATATGCAATTAATACAATCATAAGGAGAAAAATCTATGGTAAGCATCTTGTACTTTGGGGACAGGAGTTTAAAATTAAATGGAATTGGTGACATTCTTATAGTTTCTTATTTGACTACAACAAATTTGTACTCTTTTTCTTTTTTAATCATCTATGTTTATTGTTTCATTCACTGGAAACATAATCATGGGTTAGGTAGAATTATAATTTAACTTACCTGTAGAAGCCATTCTATAATAATGGAGACAAACATCCCTATTTCTAAGTATAGAATCTTAGTGCTTTGGTAAAATAATACACTGTTGAATTTTAAGAATGCAGTAAACAAAAATAAGATTCGGTAAGATACCTACATATACTTTTTTGATGTTTAGCAAAATGACACACTGCAAATTAACACAGTGTTAAACTGTAAGAATATGCTCAAAATTCTAATAATACAGGATAATGTAATTACAAATTAGATTCATTTATGCAATCTCCATGCACATTTACACTTCTTATATTTAACATTCTTATAATTAGATGAAAGCAGATTTTCTTTATTTCAATATGTTTTTATACATTTATTCAAAAAGCATAAATACTAGAAATAAATGGGTCAAGGCAGGTTGCCAAGATTATGACAGCATACATAGGCAGCTAAATACTCATTAAAATATGTCATTAGCTTGATGTTTTGACAATCAAAAGGTGAAATAGGCAAAAGGGAAATAAAATATATGTGTCATCTTTATGAAATTTTCATATTCATTTGCATCAACAATGAGAGAAAAATTATCATTCTGTACCCCTGTATCCTGTCCTTTTTATAAAATTATGGTTGGTGGGTCTTTGCATAAATTGGAGAAACTGTTCTTTTGTGTTTGATTGGTTTTAGTTCTGAGGAAACGGCATTTCTCAATCTCTCTCCATTAATATTTTTTCTCCCTTGTGACCTACATGTCTGTGTTTCAGAGCTTAGTCACTGTCTAATACACTGTAACTCCTGAGAATGAAATAGCCTAAAGAAAAAGAGAAACAGTTTATTTCTGATAGAACTAGGAGTCTTGGTGTGCAGAATTAAAGATTCTAGAGAAATAAAGGTACAGTATAGATTTAACTTATATTATAAATGTTAAGTTATCAAAACATGTATCTTAAATAGTTTATAAAATGTTAATAAAATTATGATTTTACTTTAAAAATTCATAGGCTTAGAGTATTTCTAAAATGATATTTAAAAAAGCTAAAACAATACTTAGTGGATTTAAATATCTCATATACAAAATCACCAATAATTTTATTTCTTTTTTTTTAAGCACTACCAGTTTATTTCAGAGAATGTACTGATAATACTAGAATGTGAACATACTCCTGAAGGATTCAATTTTCTTCCTTTATATTCTTGAATGACTAATTTCTAATGCCCTAGTTAAGTTAATTTAGTCACATGTTATCAGATTGTGTAGAAGTTTAAAATACTGACATGTAATAGGATATTTTCAATTAATGGTTTGCAGTTATCAATCCTGGTTTTTAATTCATGGGTAACTAGAGGTTTTTGAGATAAAATGTTAACAGTTAAAGAAGGGGAAAGAAGCCCCACATATAAAATTTCCAGTGAAAAATTTATTTCAGTTTTAATTAGCCAACCAGCTCTGTCAGTGATATTTTATTATAACCAACAGACAACAAATTATCATATGTATAAATATGATTATTGTGTTAAGACTGTTGGAGATACAGAGCCACGTTAAAAAAAAAACAGACTCACATTAGTTTGCAGGCTGATTAGAGAAATATAACGGGCATTAGTTCATTAAAACATATTAGTTGAGTGTCTACTGCATGCCAGGCCCTTAATTAAGTATATGATATCATTAGAGAATGATTTATTTGTGTTAATATGCTAGCTATTCCAAAATGTGTATATATGTGTATGCAAAGAATGGGCTGTGGAGGCTGGCTAAGGGAATATAAAATCATAGGGCAAGGAGTCAGGAAGAGATGATCATGAGTAGGCTGTAATCTGACTCTTTGGCACAGGAACTGCCTAAGCCCTCTTCAACAGACTTCACCTGATTAGGTCAGGCCATCCAGGATAAGGGAGTTTAATCACATTTGCAAAATCCCTTCACAGCAGCACCTAGATTACTGTTTGCTTGAATAATTGTGGACCATAGTGAAGCTTAACCATGTTGTCATGCCACAAAGCTGTCGCAGTATCATAGGTTTCCCTTGTCAGTTTAGGAACTTGGGAATATTCCAGGAAAATGTGGTTATGCTAAAGTAGAATGGGCATCTTAGGAAGTATGCTATTTCTTTTAAAGTTTCAATGGTAATTTTAAAAGTGAATATTTATAGAATACTTAATATATGTTAGGCAATTTCTGAAATATTTTACATATATAAATTATTTAACACAAAAACAAGTTTATGAGGTAGATATTATTATTCTTATTTGGGGAAATCGAGACTCAGATTAAAGAAATTGCCTATTTTTAAGCATCATAAGCATGTTTCATAATCAGTATCCTGTATAGTGACAAATAGAATAGATAGAAGTGGGGAGAAAAAAAGATCCAGTCAGCAAGTATAAGATGACAAAGGTCTTAAATAGCATTTAGGCAGTGACATAAACAGAACTAAATAGAGGCATGAATGTGAGAAAATTATACTTGGATGCATACAGTGGATAAATGAGAGAAATTCATCAAAAGTCACTTCAAGATAGAGAAAATGGGAAGCTATGAATACTGCGCTAGTATTGATATAAGCAAGATATTTTCAAATGGAGACTGTTAGGATATGATACTACTTTACACTTAGTTGAGACTTGAATCTTTCCAAAAAATAAATTATAAAAAAATAACTGCGAGTGTTGGTGGATTGTCTACAGTCAAAGGACAGAGGAGTAATGCAAAATGACAAATAAACAAGACAAATAAGTTAGGAAATTAAGAAGATAAAATACATAGTTTAATGAAGGAGGGATAATTAATCTTTTAAATAAATTTGAAAGCTTGAGAAGAATTTCTTTTGAACTTAGCTAGTAGAAAACCAGTAGTGATATTTAAAAGGAGTATCTTAATGGTAGAGGTTAGAATGCCAGCTACAGAAAACAAAAAAGGGGCTAAGGATGAGAATATTAATTATTCATGTGAGGATTATTGCTGTAAGAAGGGAGACATGATTGAGTTACATCCAGGGGATTGCTGGGTTAATTGAATGCTCTTTCTGAAGTGTGGTTTTAAAATGGCAGAAGAGAGGATTGATATATAGAATGTGTGATAGAGAGATGTATGAGAGCAAACTACATATAACATTAAATATATTCATGGATTATATCTCTAAACACTAGTCTGATGTCAGACCCACGACAAGGTATTAAATATTAACTCAGATATCATCAGATTTTAATCTGGTATATTTAAATTTAAAAAAAAACTAAGAATCAAGAACATCTTATGAAAATGATTTTCAGATCAGAGGGATTGAAAGAAAGGATTTAAAGAAAACAAGTCATTTGGAGAAAGTCCCAGGGAAATTTTTTTTTTAATGCCAAACAGTGCTAAAAGTGCTCAAAGTTGAAGAAAGGACACAAGCAATTTTATGAATGCAGAGAACAAAGAAAATAAATTTTCCAAATATGAACCTAGTCTGACCCTTCCCCCTTCCAAGTGTTGTTGGGTCATTGGAGTTTGCATCCAATTCTGAAATGGTAGGTTTATGCTGTTAAAAATCATGATTGATTTTCTTTTCTTAATCAATTACTAATTTTCAGCATTGACTGCATTGTTATACCTTTTTATTTTCTTTCAGTCCCTTGCAGTTCAGAGCCTAATCCCTCTTAAAAACAAAAAGACTGCAAATATGATAATACACATTTTATATATTAAAGTCCTCGGACATTTAAATGTGTATAGCTCCAATTTCCATTAAGAAAATAATGTTCCAGGCTTCCCTAGTGGCGCAGTGGTTGAGAGTCTGCCTGCCGATGCAGGGGACATGGGTTCGTGCCCCGGTCTGGGAAGATCCCACATGCTGCGGGAGTGGCTGCGCCCATAAGCCATGGCCACTGAGCCTGCGCATCCGGAGCCTGTGCTCCACAACGGGAGAGGCCACAACAGTGAGAGGCCCGCATACCGCAAAAAAAAGAAAAAAAAGAAAGAAAATAGTGTTCCCATACAAATGCAAGGTTAGTTCATGATGGAAAAGCCTCAAAAAATGCACTTTTCTAGAGACAGACAAATATTTTCAGGACAGTACTTTACTCTTTTCTCTAGCCTTGTACTCAGTGACATTTCTTCTGATTTAGTAACAGGTTATTTGGTAGACATCTGTATCTTTTAACTCAAGTTAACTTAACATGGAATCCTCCTATATCAACAGACATCACTGAGCATGCACCAGGATCAGAGACAAGGCTGGAAAAAATAAAATATAAGATAAAATAGGAAGGACTTCCCTGGTGGCCCAGTGGTTGGGACTTTGCCTTCCAGTGCAGGGGGTGTGGTTTTGATCCCTGGTCAGGGAGCTAAGATCCCACATGCCTCACAGCCAAAAAAACAAACCATAAAACAGAAGCAATCATTTTTTTTGATCCAAACCTTCCTGTAAAAGGCCCATTAAGCCAAGGGTTTTAGAGGGTGTGCTTCGCTGGCCCTGGAGACCACGAGACCTGGGAGGTCATGGCTACTGCCACTGAGGGCCACGCACAGCTGCCCCAACCGAGGGGGGTCTTGCCTGGCGCCCAGCTCGGCGGTCTGAGGTTCCCAGGCCCAGGAGTGGGTGAAGCCTTGCCTGCTGGGCCATGAGGAGGCAGGTGGCCCCTGTGCCCACACCCACACGCACGCCATGCCAGAGGCCGCCACACCGCCAAGAAGATGAACTGTTTGTGCCACCCCCGAACAGAACTGGGCCATTTCAGAAGAGCTTTGTCCTGGGTGGCAACTTCCTCCTCCAACACTGGAATGCGTGTACCACTTTATGTGCTGTGGTTTTGATTCCTGGATACTTTTTCCATCTATCTGGATTACACAGCAAAAAAAAGCTATTTTCTGTTGTTGTTCCGTTCTTACCAACATGGTCAAATTAAAGCTGAGATTTGAAACAATCTTTGAATGATTGCAAAGCATCATGAAAAGCAATGGGCTTAATGCCCCTTGTTAGGAGAAAACAAAGGAAAGGCTGCTCATCTCCACAGGGATCATGCATGACAAATGTTATTTGAAAAGTGAGAAGCTGTTATGGACATAAGAGTCAGAGACATTGCCTGAGCAGTGAAACCATAGATGTTGTTTTATACATCAGCCACTGCCCACTTTAGGAGTATCCATGAAGAAGCATTTTTCAGAATAATTTTCTTTCTGCCATGATGGTTTATTTCATCCTTGTCATATTTGGAATCTCATTTTGATTTACACGTATGTCCATCTTATTTTGGCTTTCCCAAGAAACACCTTCTGAGACAAGGATTAGAGTAAAAATGGCAAATAAGTGGTGAGGTAATATAGAAAATGGAGGGAGATGAAAAATCTACCATAGTGAGCTACTGAAACATAATCTCACAATGAGATTCTGGGAAATGATAAAAACACATGCCTTAAGCCCAAAGAGAGCCACGTGGCTGACAGGGTCTTCGTGCTCCAGCCGGGGGTCAGGCCTGTGACTCTGAGGTGGGAGAGCCGAGTTCAGAATATTAGTCCACCAGAGACTCCTGGCTCCAGATGATATCAAATGGCAAAAGTATTCCCAGAGATCTCCAGCTCAAGGCTAAGACCAATCTCCACTCAACAATGAGCAAACTACAGTGCTGGACACCCTACATCAAACAACCAGCAAGACAGGAACACAAACCCAACCATTAGCTGAGAGGCTGCCTAAAATGATAATAAGGTCACAGACACCCCAAACACTCCACCGGACATGGTCCTGCCCACCAGAAAGAGAAGATCAAGCCACATCCACCAGAACACAGGCACCAGTCCCCTCCACCAGGAAGCCTAGACAATGCACTAAACCAGCCTTAGCCAGTGGGGGCAGACACCAAAAACACTGGGAACTACGAACCTGCAGCTTGTGAAAAGGAGACCCCAAACACAGTAAGTTAGACAAAATGAGAAGACAGAGAAACACACAGCAGATGAAAGGGCAAGGTAAAAACACACCAGACCAAAGTAATAAAGAGGAAATAGGCAGTCTACCTGAAAAAGAATTCAGAGTAATTATAGTAAAGATGATCCAAAATCTTGGAAATAGAATGGAGAAAATACAAGAAAAGTTTAACAAGGACGTGGAAGAACTAAAGAGCAAACAAACAATGATGAACAACACAACAAATGAAATTAAAAATGCTCCAGAAGGAATCAATAGCAGAATAAACGAGGCAGAAGAACAGATAAGTGACCGGGAAGATAAAACAGTGGAAATAACTACGCAGAGCAAAATAAAGAAAAAAGAATGAAAAGAATGGAGGACACTCTCAGAGACTTCTGGGACAACATTAAATGCACCAACATTCAAATAATAGGGGTCCCAGAAGAAGAAGAGAAGAAGAAAGGAACTGAGAAAATGTTTGAAGGTATTATAGTTGAAAACTTCCCTAATATGGGTAAGGAAATAGTTAATCAAGTCCAGGAAGCGCAGAGAGTCCCAAACAGGATAAATCCAAGGAGAAACATGCCAAGACTCATATTAATCAAACTATCAAAAATTAAGTACCAGGAAAAAATATTAAAAGCAGGAAGGGAGGGCTTCTCTGGTGGCACAGTGGTTGACAGTCCAACTGCCGATGCAGGGGACACGGGTTCATGCCCTGGTCCAGGAAGATCCCGCATGCCGTGGAGCGGCTAGGCCCGTGAGCCATGGCCACTGAGCCTGTGTGTCCGGAGCCTGTGCTCTGCAACGGGATGGGCCACAACAGTGAGAGGCCCACATACAGCAAAAAAAAAAAAAAAAACTCAGAGAAAAACATAGGCAAAACACTCTATGACATAAATCACAGCAAGATCCTTTTTGACCCACCTCCTAGGGTAATGGAAATAAAATAAAAATAAACAAATGGGACCTAATGAAACTTAAAAGCTTTTGCACAGCCAAAGAAACTTAAACAAGACAAAAAGCAACCTCAGAATGGGAGAAAATATTTGCAAATGAAGAAACTGACAAAAGATTAATCTCCAAAATTTACAAACAGCTCATGCAGCTCAATATCAAAAAAACAAACAACCCAATACAAAAATGGGTAGAAGACCTAAACAGACATTTCTCCAAAGAAGATATAGAGATTGCCAACAAACACATGAAAGGATGCTCAACATCACTAATCATTAGAGAAATGCAAATCAAAACTACAATGAGGTATCACCTCACCCCAGTCAGAATGGCGATCATCAAAACATCTACAAACAATAAATTGTGGAGAGGGTGTGGAGAAAAGAGAACCCCCTTGCACTATTGCTGGTAATGTAAATTGATACAGCCACTATGGAGAACAGTATAGAGGTTCCTTAAAAAACTAAAAATAGAACTACCATATGACCCAGAAATCCTACTACTGGACATATACCCTGAGAAAACCATAATTCAAAAAGAGTCATGTACCACAGTGTTCATTGCAGCTCTATTTATAATAACCAGGACATGGAACCAACCTAAATGTCCATCGAGAGATGAATGGATAAAGAAGATGTGGCACATATATACCATGGAATATTACTCAGCCATAAAAAGAAACAAAATTGAGTTATTTGTAGTGAGGTGGATGGACCTAGAGTCTGTCATACAGAGTGAAGTAAGTCAGAACGAGAAAAACATACTGTATGCTAACACATATATATGGAATCTAAAAAAAAGAAAATAAATGGTTCTGAAGGACCTAGGGGCAGGACAGGAATAAAGACACAGATGTAGAGAATGGAGTTGAGGTCATGGGGAGGGGGAGGGGTAAGCTGGGACAAAGTGAGAGAGTGGCCTGGACATACATACACTACCAAATGTAAAATAGATAGTGGGAAGCAGCTGCATAGCACAGGGAGATCAGCTCGGTTCTTTGTGACCACCTAGAGGGGTGCGTTAGGGGGGGTGGGAGGGAGACACAAGAGGCAGGAGATATGGGGATATATGTATATGTAAAGTTGATTCACTTTGTTATAAAGCAGAAACTAACACACAATTGTAAAGCAATTATGCTCCAACAAAGATGTTAAAAAAAAAACAGAAGAAATATTTTAACAAATTCAATAAAGACTTTAAAAAAATGGTCCACAGAAAAAAAAGATAAAATAGGAAACATGAAGTTATAATATGTGAGTCCATGTGAAGTTGTGGGTCTTAATCTTATAGCGAAAAATGGAAAATAAATAATGATACAAATAGTCTATTGGTTAGTAACTTGTTTTGTCAATTTTAACAATGATGTGTTTGTTTTTGTAAAATAAGGAATGTGTAAAAGATATACTTAAAAAATGAATCAGCATTACTAATTCCAATTGAACAGTGCCAATTCTTATAAACTTGATTCGTTGCATTATTTAAATAGCAGAATGCTAATTAATCCTTTTTTAACATGATCTAGTCATTAAAGTGCTTAACATCATGATCCACTTTTCAGATCTTTCATCCTGAGACTTCATTATGAATCATTTCACAATTTATGTTTGTATATAAATTTTTAATAAATTTAAATAGTAAATATATCACCATGTTTAGAATATTCAAAATAATTTATGTGTAATGTAGCAAACCCTGTGATTTAGATAAAATTTTTATTATAGTTCTAGGCCAAAATAGGATATGTTTAGGAAGCAGAGATCTGGTGATACCTTACTAATCAAATCACATAGAATTCCATCTGTACACATACAAGTCCACCTGCCAACTGCTTTTATCTTATTGGATGTGAGCTCTACTGACATGACAGAAATTACCTCTAGGTTCTTTTTTATGTTAATAATCATTTGTAGTTAGTTTCCTATTCTTCCACATTTCTTATGTCCCTCTACAAAGTTATGTTAATTATTTCTATGCTATTAAAGATAAAGTTGCTTATACAAAAAACTTATACATATATGATCTGAGACTAAATCTTGCCTTCCTATATGTTATTTATCACCAGAGTCCAACTGATGATAGAATACAATGCATTCAATACCTGTCTGAGTATAACTGGCTACTGGTAACTAAATCTTGTACTGGAGTAAAACTTTTAGAGGCATCAATCATGTGAAAAGTTATAAAAAGGACTGAGAGCCATTCAATCCAGTCCTAAATGGATATTACAGTGGAGTTAATTTCACTTGTTCCCTGATAATGTTCTCTCCTCTGGTTGCAGTTTATTT
Source organism: Delphinapterus leucas (assembly GCF_059928025.1). Lineage (NCBI taxonomy): Eukaryota > Metazoa > Chordata > Mammalia > Artiodactyla > Monodontidae > Delphinapterus > Delphinapterus leucas. Next base: position 48,417,163 of record NC_143136.1, on the reverse strand, counting down.
TTAATTCCTCATTAACCTCTCTATATTGCTCCAGTGTGTTATGGAAAAATTATGTTTCCCTGGCTACATTATATAATTGATCTGAAACAAATTCATATCTGTCACACTAGAAAATAAATGACACTCCCAAACCACAAGCAACCAATACAAACTTTAACAGTCTACTCTACTATAAATATACTCTCCCTCTCAACCTCACAAGAGCAACACCGCAGTAAACCCCTTCTTTCCTGCTTCACCTTTATACAGTCATTACATATATGTTCATATACTAGTGGTCTTACACTAATACACTCTCTATAAAATTTGATTTTATTTTTGATATTTAGGAAAACTGAGATACTTTGGGAAATACCCTTTTTGTGTTTTTTTTTTTGTGTGTGTGACAATTAATTCATTCTTTGACAGTTATGGAGACTCTCTTATGTCACTTTACTCACTTAGAAAACACCGGTAAAGGCATTAAACCCACAGTCTCTTTTTTTTTTTACATCTTTATTGGAGTATAATTGCTTTACAATGGTGTGTTAGCTTCTGCTTTATAACAAAGTAAATCAGTTATACATATACATATGTTCCCATATCTCCTCCCTCTTGCATCTCCCTCCCACCCTCCCTATCCCACCCATCCAGGTAGTCATAAAGCACTGAGCTGATCTCCCTGTCTTTATAATAAGATCCTTTGAATAAAATTCCCTGCCTTTAATTTACGTTAATGCTTCACTTGCTGGTTTGTTTATAAATTGCACAATACTTTTGTATTTTAATTTTTATTAGTTATTATTTATTTATTATAGGGGAAACTAAAGGAGCACAGAAATGGAAGTGGTAGTAAACTTTAAAGTAGCTAATTTTGCTATTTAGGGTTGAAATTAATTTTTTTAATTTGAAGATTGGGATTTTTCTAATTGAACACAATTTAAATGTCCAATAATAGAAAAATTTTAACATAAAATGTTCTATATTCATAATATATGATACTATGCAGAAATTAACAAAAGTGATATAAATCACATTTATCGACATTAAATTTTATTGAAATTAAAACTGTAAGATGTTACATAAAAATACATATGTGCATGTGTATATGCATGTATGTGTATTTTTAAACAGTACTTTACTAAAGTTTTGGTTTAAGGAATGTTTTATCTTTTATTTATTTCCTAAATTTCTAATATGATTACCACTTATTAATGTAAAAGTATAATACAAAATTAATTGAATTAATGAAAATATTTCTGTTTACTGTAATGTATATTTAATTTTTGGCTTTCATTATTATTAATCTATGAGTGCTCAGTCACAATTGATGTGACATCCTATGACAATATATATCTATTATGCAGGCTTATAAAATAAGTTTATTATTATTTCTAATAATACATTTATTTTAATTAGGCATCCCCATTTTTCAGGACCCAGCGAGGCATGTTCTTATTACATTGCAATAAGAATAGAGAGACTGAGCAAGCTTCAGGCTAGGATGGAGACACTAGAAGAAGGGAACGAGGCCCAAACACAGTCACAGGTCTTGGAAGGAAGCACAGTCTGTCAGTGACAATGTATTATCCCCAAAATGTGCTATTGGGTAATATTTATATTAGACCATACAAAGGGACAATTCTGCTGAGTGGGAAAAATGTATAAAAATGATAGCAACAGCAGGTGATAGAGAAGGCTGATGTGTATAAGAAGAAAAAGATAATTAGTCATTTAAGAGATGTAAATATACAGAAATATAATTGCCAATTGGGGGCATTTCAGATGTCTTGTGAAAATAAAGGAATCTTGCAAATAAAATTTGATACAAAGAACCACACTCTACTTTTTGAATGGAATACTTTATAAGAGTGAAACAGATATCAGGAAAGTTATCTAGAAAAATTTCCAGATGCAGAGACAGGATAGATGTTAGAAAAATGATCTGAAACATTTTACAGAAGTGAGGTGACCGGAAGCAATTGTGACAGAGAGAATACAATATAATTAATATTATATATAGAAATTTAAAAAAGGTATAACAGATGTTAAATGAATTAATATATTTTTGAAATATAGATAAAAATTTATGCCTATATAATATTCTGTTACAACAATAAAAAGTTAAAATCTGATACTTAATTTCTGCAATTAAAACATTTTAAACACAAATAGAAACTAAAAGTGATCACAAAGAAGGAAAAAGTTGAAGTAACATAGTGCTATTATTGTTAAATTCAAATTTACTGTTTAATTGCAGGAATATGTAGTACCATAGGGGTAGAAGAAACAAATTTAACCCAAAATATTGCTTGAATTATTCTAAACTTTTATAAATTTTTTGTTTAAGTGAACACATGTAACTGTGTATAACTGGGGGTTCCCCATATTAACTTCCATATAAACTATAATGTCTACTACATAATAAGTAATGGTATTGCCTTAATTTAACACTTGTGGGTATAATAAAGCCAGTCCTCACTTTGCATAGTAGTGGAGACAAAAAAAAAAAGACCTTACAAGCTGAAATTGTGAAAAGTGATGTTAATACTCAATGGGAAAAATTTACAATTATTCCATGACCTTTAAAATCTTTGTCAAAACATTAAAAGCTCTCTTACTGTTGGTGATAAATGTATAAGGCAGAGAAAAAGAAGAAAATTGTTCAACTATAATTTAAAACACTGAGATCAAAGTATTTTATTTCTTAGTAAAATTACTTGCCTTATCATATAGTTTATGATATGAAGTGAGCATGTTTTCTATAGATTGAGGAATTATCATCTTCCATTCTAGTTTTGGATCATTTTCAAATATTTTCATATTTTTGTTTTCAATATTGTTAAATATCTTCAAGATTTCCTTTAAATGAAATTTTCTGCCAGAGTTTCTTCCTGTGGGAACTCTTTATCTTTTTGGTTGCAATCACTTTCTTCCTTATGTCTCTAAATGTGCCTTTACTGAGATCTTCTGGCTGTATATATAGTCTCAAGAATGATGGCAGTATCAACATTCTTATGGTCAGTTATTTTTTCAAAATATGCATTTAAATTTGATTCAGATTTCACTTTTTTTCAGCATTATCTCTTTTCATTTCTTGCTGAACTTTCATCTTTGTTGGCCAGTGGCTTCATTTTAATATCCAATTTTGCAAATGCCACCTGGCCTGTCTCTGTGAGACAAGGAGTCAGCACAGCTACAGGCCTTGCTGTCTGTGCATGAACTGAATGACAGTGGCACAATGACCAATCACTGACAGACTTTGAAAGAAGTAACATAATTGTCACTGATCATGATGTGCATCTGTTATTTACATAATGATTTGTGGACTGAAGAGCTACCAGTGAAGTTATACTTTATGCAACCACTCAGACTTAATGTAGTGTGGTAACTAAACTTTGAATCGCATTGTTGGGATACTGGTATCATTTTACTAGAACATGGTAACTGAAATTTGTGTGTATTAGAAACATACAAAATGAGGACTGCTTGTATTAGAAATCAGTAACTGCAGCAACTGTTTAGAACTTAGGTCATCAATTATTTTTCACGGGAGAATGGTTTATCATCGCTTTATTTAGAATTGCCAAAGCAGGCATTTTATTTGGATTTTTAAATTGTTTTTAAATTCTTTGCAGAAAATGCGTTCCTTTATTGGCTGCATCAGGAACTGACTGTTCTCACCTCCCCACCATTGGTAAGCCACTTAGGCATATCATCACGACTGGGAGTCCATGGGAAATTTGAGTATTCACTCCTACCATTTGGCCACAGGGGGGAAATAAACGGCTGGAGGTGAGCTTAAGAAGCAAGTTGTAAGTAAAGCCCCTTGAAGGTTCTCTTAGACCAACTACAGAAAAGAGCACAAAAGAATTACTGGAGTTTTGGGAACAACTGGACAGAAGTAACATATGTCTCAGTGTTAACCTTGTTTTTTTCACACAGCTGAATATCTCACCAAAAACTCTGGGCAAAATTCTCAGTCTTTTGTTTTCTTTACATTTATTAGAGAGCAATCTCAGCTAAATTAAATTTCTTAATATAGCATATTGCTTACTAAGACACACAGAATTTTAAACTATACTTTCTCTGACCAGAGTGAATTCTGTTGTTAAAACTTTATTTAATAGAAATTTATTTAATTTTTTCAAGTATCTTATTAAATCTGTAATTGGTACACTTATTATTGGATTGATTTTGCTCCAATGTCCAAGTATTTTCCTTAATGTATACTTAACAAGTGTTTTCCCCTCACTCTGAGGGTGGAAGTGGGGAGCTCAATTTAAAATCTCCAGTGTTCAAATGTTCTTCCTTTTTTTCCCCCAGAAAATTCTTTCTTTATACAGTGATTCTTCCTCTGCCGCCAATTTCTTTTCTTTCTCCTCATGCATAAGCTATCCGTTTCCTCTTCTTTCTGCTCATCTCTGAAACATGGTCCATTCTTTCACCCTGTCCATATCTATATTTTAACATTTCCCTCCTTAAATTTCAAACATTTCACAAATCTAAATATCTACTTTCCCTACCCATAATAAAACTGCTGAATGTTTCAGATAAAATCACCCAGAAGTCTGTAGTGACACTACATGAAATTACTGTCAGAAATCTCATCTGGTGACTAAAATATGCCCAGAAATCTTTTACTATTGTCCCACTCAAGCATTTTCCAATTTTCATAATAATTGTTTTAAAATATTTTCCCTTTCTGAAAACTTCTGCAAAGCCCCAATACTCCCAATGGTTTTTAGCAAAAGACCTTGCCTTTCACTTCACAGAAAAAATGCCATCAGATGTTTACTGAAACAACTTCCTTACATCAAATCTAAAAAGATTATATCTGCACCTAGACACACAAACTCATTACACACATATGTTTTATTTATATATGACTACTATATATATATATGTTTTATACATGCTGCTTTTTCCCTCATTTTATAAGGAAAATTCCATCATAGTCTACATGCTGATATTCTAACTGTACACTCTATCTCAACCTCTGTTTCTTCCCAAAGGCAATTTCATTATCAATTATTCTCCTACTCATTTATATCTTCACCTCCTCCCTCTCATATTGTTAATTTTATTTCATATTTCAAGACATTTTGTTCTACTCATCTTCCCCATCATTTACTGCCTTTTTTCCCTCTTCTTCACAGCCAAAGGTCATGCTTGAATTGTTTACACACATTTCCTATATCTCCCTACCTTCTAGTTAGCTCTCAACCAACTGTAATGTGGGATTTGCCCAAATGTGCTAACTAATTTAATGACAAAGGGCCAACGTATTACATCATCCTATAAGGTCTTTTCCAAACCAAGATTATATTTGAAACTATTGGCAGCTATCTCTTCAAAGCACACACTTGCCTTAAAATCTTTTGTTATCACGGAATATCAAAGCCAACTCCTGAGAAATAATAATATACAGAAAAATAAATACAGAAATTTCATTATATATTTTGGATATAAGTCCTTTATCAGATAAAAGTTCTTTATTAGGTATTATCTCCCAGTCATTCTCTTAGTAGTGTCTTTCAAAGAGAAGTTCTTAAACCAGCCTTCCACCTATTTTCAGAAACAAGGCTTTGCTTTATTAGAATAAAGCCACACTCATGTTACATATTATCCATGACTGTTTTTGTGCTATTGCAACAGAGACCATATGACTAAAATATTTACTATCTGGTCTGTTAGAAATAAAGTTTATAACCCCCTGCCTAAATATACAGTACATTATTATTAATTTTGCTGTAAACAGTTACCTTTTAGAGTTATTAAAAATTTAGAAGTTCATTTATTTTCATTTATTCCATTTTAAATGTTCTTCATTATACTTTAAAGATCCAAGATTTTTATTATCATATCCCTTTTGCCTGAAGAACTTCTTTAACATTGTTTGTAGATTAGTTCTGCAGGCAATGGATTACTCAATTTTTGTTTGCTTCTTAGAGTCTTTAATTCTCATTTACTGTTGAGGATGATTCTACTATTATTTATATATGAGTTGACAATATTTTTCTTTCAGTTGTTTAAAATATCATCCATTTTGTTCTTACTTGCATTTTTTCCTGAGAAAAATCTACTGTAATTCTTATCCTTTTTGCTCTGTAGGTAACAAGCAATTTTCTCTGGCTTAAGATTTTCCTTTGTCTTTGGTGTCAGCAATTTGAATATAATATATCTAAGGAGTGTGTGAGTATGTGTCTGTGTGCTGACACACTTTGTTTTGGTATGAATTATGAATGATGTTTTCAGAGGTACTTGGATCTATGGACAATCATTTGATTTATTATCATTCTTTTTTCTTATGTAAATAATTAATGACATTTTTCTTAAATTTTCATTTGTACTACATTCCACATATTTTGATATGTGATATTTTTAATACCCAATTGCCTTATTAAAATACCATTATTATTGATTTGACTCATAAGTGTGAAAAGTAATAGTTTTCTTAAAATTTCAAAATGAATGAATATCTATTTTTATTATCAGCATTTAAATTAACATTGTATAGGACATATGATATCAATTATTTAAATTTTGTTATAAAATTTGAAAATTTGCAGTGAAAAAATAAATGTGAATATATTTTTGACATACATGGAGGAAATAATTTCTTAAACTAACCCAGAAGTATCACCTCTAAAAAATTTGTTAATTTTGGATAATAAATTTAAAATTAAAATTTCTGTTAATATATTTACAACACACATAACAGACAAAAGGTATAATATGAAGAATAGCATCTATACACACATACACATATGTACACACACACACACACACGCACATTTTGAAATCAATTTACAAAGACAACCCAATAGAAATATGGACAAATTCAAACCAAAATTAAACCATACTTTTCAAGCATTTGATTAAAACACATTAGAGTTCTGATGATACCAAATGTTGCAGATGTACATCAATAGCTGTTCTCATAATTCACTGGTTGGGATATAAATTAGTACAACCAAATTTGAAAAATACCGTAGTATAATTTTTTATTGATGATAATCTCAATCTCAACCTCTCTTTCTCTCTCTTCCCCTCTTTCTTATTTGTCCTTCTATATGGAGAGGAGCACTGGGATCAGGGGTGCATATAGGTAAATTATTTTCAGTATTCTACTTATATTGGCAGTTGTATTCACAGATATTTATGTATTTTTAAACGTAGTGTGTAATGAATCAAAATTCTATTTAATCCATTTCTACTATTTTTCTGTTCTTTACATTGAACCAAGGAGAAATTTCTAATGTTTTCTAAACTCCGTTTTAACAAAGGAAAAATAGGTCTTAAGTTCAAGGCTTTGGCAGAGAGCAATATCTAAGGAGAATTTAATAACATAATTTTTCCACTATGCTTTTTTAGAATTAGCTTTTATACACTGTAAGTGACATTGTATTTTTAACCATAGTGATAACTGTTACCTTTTAAGCTAAAATGGTACATAGAATAGTGAGTTGATATAAGAAAATAAATTAAAGCAAAGCTGGTATGATGTGTGAACAATTGTGGAAGTGCTAGGCATATGACTCATAGTTGGGAACAAAGAAATCAACAGTAGGTTTAAAGCAGATTCCCATACCAAAACATAGACAGTACTAAATGTACCAGATTTCAGGAAAATAAGAGTGCTTTACTAACCACAAAGGTAGGAAAAAAAGAATTTTTAATGAGGATATTTGGGTGGAATATTCATTAATTTTGCTTAGATACTTAGATCAGTAATATAAATTTTTGCAGTATTTCTACCTATAAGCTATATTTATTCTCTTACAGGTATGTATTCATTTCACATCATCATGTTCTTAACTATGTGTGTACTATTTTTATTAACTAATCTAGAAATTTGTTTTACAATAATTCTGGTGTGGGATTTATATCTATAAATATAGAATTAAAATTTTCAGTATTAATAATACAGCATGCATTTTCAGACTGATAATAGTTGTACTTTTTGTTTTTTTGCGGTACGCGGGCCTCTCACTGTTGTGGCCTCTCCCTTTGCGGAGCACAGGCTCCGGACACGCAGGCTCAGCGGCCATGGCTCACAGGCCTAGCCACTCCACGGCATGTGGGATCTTCCTGGACCGGGGCATGAACCCGTGTCCCCTGCATCGGCAGGCGGACTCTCAACCACTGCACCACCAGGGAAGCCCTAGTTGTACTTTTCTTGACACAAGTCTTTAATTTGATAAGGGGATATGTAGTCCAATGCTACAAGCTACATGGTTCACTATCTTGCCCATTAGTGAAATTCAAATTTTCACTCTTTAGGGCAGACTCCTGTTGCATGCTGAGTGCAACTTGAATTAAACGTTCCTTTGCCACAGCTGGGGTTTATATAACTTAAGTTGTATCTTAATTTTAAAATTCAATCTTCAGAAAATCCCAACCAAGTAAATTTGGATCTCCAGTGACAGAAGACTTTGGCATCTGTGAGTAGCAGAATTAGACTCATTTAGTTGTCTTATCTGTAATCATCAGTTTTAATTAAAAGCTAATACTACTGGTGGGGAGTTCATGAACAGAAGAAATTCATATATTACATAGACTCATCCTGAATAGAATCTGGAGTGGATTTGTTTTGTTTCCTTTTTCTCACCATTTTGATTTTTAGGGACCCCTAAATAGTTAGAGATAAATGATACTGTGAGGAAGAGAATTTATTATTTTTACATGTACTTAATTACTGTGATAATGACCTATGACTTCTATTTATCCTCCTTATTGTGTTCACTAAATCACAGATGTTTATAGTACATGAAGTAATATATTTAAGCAGCATAAACAATATTTATTTATCAAACTTTTGTTTGAGATTCATATACAGGATATATCAAATATAGGATATATCAACTACATTATTTCATTAAGCAACTATAGTAAGAAAATCATTCCAAATTGGTACACATGTATCTTTAAGTTAATCAAAATAAATGTTATACTTGTAATCCAGGAGGACCAGTCAGTACAGTTCTATGTGGCATCTTTGCAAGTCTCCCCGTTTCACTTGTGACTAAGCTCCTTACCTGAGTCTCCTGTCAGTCCTTCCAACACAGCAGACCATTTTTCATCCCACAACCTTCATGTTTTCTCTTCTACAATTGAAACAAAGGTTTCTCAAATATTTGATTATCTAAATCATTCTGTAATCTAAATGGTCTTTTAACTTTTATTGTTTTACACAGCATTAAGGTATTGAGTTTATTTTTGTTCTCCATAATAACAGCCTCTATTGTTTTTAGTTATTTGTTATATTTTATGTTTATTTATCCTCAATAATAATATATGGTTCATGAAGACAGGAACTTGCCTGTTTTGTTCTCTGTTCTTGCTCTCTTGTTCAGGTCAGAGAGCCAAACCCAGAACAGAGTTAATTTTCAGTGATATTTGTTGAATGAATGACTATATTACTATAACTTTTAATAGTATTTATATTTCTAATCACATTAAACCTCATGAGTTCTCACTGTTTTTTGAGAAAAAGTAAGCTGACTTGATCTGATGTTGAATTTTATATCAGTCTACAGACCTTTGGAAATTTCCAAGTTTAACATTCTATTCTTATTCTCTCTTCTCCCTTACATTTTGAATATTGTTTCTTAGGTCAAAAATTACTATTTCCCAAATCCTGGGTATTTTTGGAAATTGGTTTTATTTATATCTTCAAATGATAATCAATGGGGTATTGCTTGACCCTAAAATTGTCTGACATATTATTTTAAATATACAAAGGTAAATTATATCCTATTCAAAGACAAATTAAATTCACAACTTTTAAATATCTCACCTTATCCTGGATCTAAATGTCTAAATGTAGTCATGACACAAAGAGTGTATAATTTTCTGCCAGGTCCAATTATTTACCATGCTTTTGAGGTACTTTTTTGTTGTTTATTAGTTTTTCACTATCAGAAAATGTTTTTATAAGCTACTGTTCTCTTCTTGAGGAACTGAGTAATTGAGGTTGAAATTACAAACATGTGGGTTCTTACTATGACACGTAATATGAAGGTTTTTTAAATCCATTTTAGGCCAAATTTCTGTCACAACTAAAGCAGATGGTGTTTTTCATTTTTGCACTAAAAAATTAAATCTAAAGAAATGATTTTATATGTAATAAAACTTAATACTGAGGAATACCCAAGATACATGCTATTTACATAATTGATTACACATCAAAATCTTAAAAGCCTAAATATTTTAAGAGCTTCAGTATGATTCATTAGGGCATTGGGCTACTTGTTTGGATTATTTTTGAAAAACAATTAGATTGCTCTGTGAGGATTATAATATTAATAAAATACTGTTTAATGAAGAATAATTTTAGCAAAAAGTATTAACTTTAGTAGTAGAAAGACTCACTGTATAGCTATTAGAGAAGCCCAATAATTGTTCTGAGAAATTTCTTCTTACTGAATGATACACCTCAATAGAAATAAGCCCTAAATAAATTTCCATTCAAGTAATAGCTTAATTCAAAACACAGTACTGAATTTTGCCATTTGTGACAATAGGCATGGACACAGAGGGTATTATGTTAAGTGAAATAAGTCAGAAAGAGAAAGACAAATACTGTATCATTTCACTTAGATGTGGAATCTAAAAACCAAAACAAATGAACTAAAACAGACTCACTGATACAAAGCACAAACAGGTGGTTGCCAGGGGTAATGGGGTGGGTTTGGGAATGGAATGAATGAAATAGGTGAGAGAAATTATGAGGTACAAACTTCCAGTTAAAAAATAAATGAATCATGGGAATGAAGTGTACAGCATGGGGAATATAGTCAACAATACTGTAATACCTTTGTATGGTGACAGATGGTAACTAGACTTATGTTGCTAATCATTTTGTAATGCATAAAAATACTGAATCACTATGTTGTGCACCTGAAACTAACATAGTGGTGTGAGTCAATTATATTTTAAAAAGGAAGAAAATGTGTAGGAAAAAGAAATTACTTTTCATTTCTATTTTTTAATCTGATAAATTTAAATTTTAGCATAATTTTAGTGTATGTTTTAAAATTAAAAATATATTAGTATAAAAGAGATGTAAAATGCAAAAATATTCAAAAATCAATACTACATTGACCACATCAACAGGGTAAAGTGGGAAAGTCATATAATCATATCAATAGACACAGAGAAAGCATTTTACAAAACCCAACACCAATTCATGTTTAAAAAAAAAAAAACAACTCTACAAATTGGAAATAAAGAATAACTTCCTCAACTTGATAGGGAACATCTACAAAATCTTACTTACTGGCTAATGTCATACTTAATGGTGAGAAACAAATCATTCCCCCTTAGAATGGGAAGTAGGCAAGGATGTCCCCTCCACCACTCTTATTGAACATCATACTGGAAGTATAAAGTAATAAGAAAATAAAACATATTAATTGAGATGGAATAAATGAAACTGTCTTTGTTTCCAGATTGCATGATTATATATGTAGAAAATTCCAAAGAAAAATAAAAAAATTCCTGGAACTAATAAGGAAGTTTAGCAAGATCACAGGATGCAAAGTTAATGTACAAAATTTAATTGATTTCCTATATGCCAGCAATGAACAACTGACATTTTAAATTAAAGCCATATACATTAACACCTCCAAAATTAAATACTTAGGTATAACTCTAACATAAAATGTATTAGAACTGTATGAGGAAACCTAGAAACCTCTGATAAAAGAAATAAAATATCTAAATGGAAAGATATTCCATATTCGTGGATAGGGACTCTCAATATTAAAAGGTCAATTTTTCTTGTTAGAAAGATCCAATGCAATTCCAATCAAAATCCCAACAAGTTACTTTCTGGTTATTGAATAACTGATTTTGAAGTTTAAATGGAAAAGCAAAAATCTCAGAAAAGTCAAAACAAAATTGAAAAAGAACAAAGAGGACTGACAACTTCAAAACTTACTATAAAGCCATAGTAATCAAGACAGCATGGTACCGGCAAAAGAACAGACAGATACATTCTTGTAACAGGACTGAGTGCCTAGAAATAGACACACACAATATAGACCGACATGATAACTGACTTTAACAAAAGAACAAAAGGCATTTTGATATAGAAAGAATATTCTTTTCAACAAATGGTAATAGGACACCTGGCTATCCGCATGCCAAAAAAAAGAAGGGTATCTCGACACAGACTTCACATCTTTCACTCAATAGGGATCATATACCTAAAAGTAAAACACAAAACTATAAAATTTCTAGAAGATAACATAAGAGAAAACCTAGGCGGTCTAGGGTTTTGTAATGACTTCTTTTTTCCCAAATAGGCTTATTTTTGGTAAAGTTGTAGATTCACAGTAAAATTGGATGTAAAATATAGACAGATCCTACATAACCTCTGATTCCACACATGAACAGCCTCCACCACTGTCAACATCCTGTATCAAACTGGTACATTTGTTACAATTAATGAACCTATATACACATCATCACTCAAAGTCCAAAGTTTACATTAAGGTTAACTCTTGGTGTTATACATTCTATGGATTTGGACAAATATATAATAATATGTATCCACTTTATAATAAGTATCATACAGAATAGTTTCATTGCCCTAAACGTCTCTGTGCTCTGTCCATTCAACTCTCCCTTCACCCAACCCCCTGTAACCACTGATCTTTTTACTGGTCTATTTTTTTTTTTTCAGAATGTCATAGAGTTGGAATCATACACTATGTAGTCTTTTAAGATTGACATCTTTCACTTAGTAATATGCATTTAAGGTTCTTCCATGTCTTTTCATGATTTAATAGCTCATTTCCATGTTAGCACTGAATAATATTCTATTTTATAGATGTACTACAGTTTATTTATACATTAACCTACTGAAAGGTATCTTGGTTGCTTCCACATTTTTGCAATTATGAATAAAGCCACTTAAACATTCAAGTGTAGGATTTAAAAGCTCATTTGGGTAAATACCAAGGGGTGTGACAGCTGGCTCACTATAGTAAGAGTATGTTTAGTTTTGTAAGAAACAGCCAAACAGTCTTCCAAAGTGGCTGTACCATTTTGCACTCCCCCAGCAATGAATGAGAGTTCCTGTTGCTCCACATCTTCACCAGCATTTGCTGTTGTCAGTGTTTTTGATTTTTACCAATCTAATAGTTGTGCAATGATATCTCATTGTTGTTTTAATTTGGATTCCCTAATGATGGTGGTGAATTTTTAGATACAACAACAAAAGCATGATCCATGAAAGAAAAAAGTTGATAAGTACAACCTCCGTAAAAAACAAAACTTCTGCTCTGAGAAAGTCACTATTGAAAGAATGAGAAAACTGGGGAAAATATTTGCAAAATATATATCTCACAAAGAACTTGTATCCAAAATATACAAAGAACTCTTAAAATTCAATAATAATAATATTAAAAATTTAAAAGTGGGCAAAAGATTAGAACAGACACCTCACCATAGAAGATGTATAGATGGTAAATAAGCATATGAAAAAATGCTCAACGTCATATGTATTGGAGAATTGCAAATTAAAACGAGATAATACTACACACTGAATAGTCATTTTCTTACACATACAGTCTTATATGTCACTCAGCATTCACGCTACTAGGTGTTTATACAAATTAGTTGAAAACTCATGCCCACACAAAATGTGCAGGTGATTGTTTATATCACACTAATGCACAACTTTTATTTTATGATAGATATTAAGGCAGAATTCCTTCACCTGTGGGAAAATTCAGTTTTTACTATTAAGGCCATCAACTGATTGGGTAAGTCTTACGTTATAGAGGGTAATCTACTTTACTCAGAGTAAAGTCAACTGACTGTACATGTTAATCACATCTACCTAATGCCTTCATAGCAACATCTAGACTAATGTTTGACCAAACAACTAGACACCATGGACTAGTCAAATTGACACATAAAATTAACCATTACAATAGGCGAGGAATGTACAGAAACTGTCTATAGTGTCTGGAATTTTTCTGTAAGTCTAAATCATTCCAGAGTGTAAAGTGTTGTTTTATCTTTTTTCAAGGATAAACATAACATGTATCTCAGTATAAAAAAGCAAATTAAAACAGCTTATTATTGAATATCTGAATAACAAAAATTAATACATGGAATAATTATTTTGGGTATATTCGGAGGTAATTCAGTTTGTTTATTAGCCATCTTTCTCTGATACAAATCTGTTTTTTTCCTTAGAAGAAGGTACTTTTAAAAAAACAGTCTTTTTATTATTTTCAAAAAATTGCTTGCAATTCTTCAAAGGTACATTTAATAACTAATTAATTTGAAATTGTAGGCATTTTCAGTTAACTCTTCTCTGTTAACCATGTTATCACATTTTAAACCTATAGGACACTACTACATGCAAATTATTTTAAGTTTCTTTTTCTTCCATTTCTTGAGATAGAAATATTCATAGGGATATGATATAAAATTTCTTTTTTTGGTGGCTTTATTTCCACTTTACAAAGATTTCTCTCATATTCCCTCCTTCATTTCCAGATGTCTTCTTTTATTTTCACCTTAGTTCCCTGCCCTTCACTTTCCACCCACCAAAGAAGCAAAGGATAAAAGGAGATTAAATTCAACAAAAAGATATTCTGTTATTTTATTTTTCTAACCCTCAAACTGTACTTAAAAAATCTTTTACTCGTGTTATATCCTTGTTTCCTCACCTAACAGGTGACACCTGTTAGGTGTCACCTCCAACTGACACCTAACAGATCAAATACAAAAAGGAAAGCTAACTGAATGGCCTATTTTTGGACACAACTTTTTATTGTTAATATTAAGAACAATGAACAAAGATTTGTTTTAATAGCTTAGAATTAAGATTTTCCAAAGACTTTGCAAAAAATAATAAAAATATGAGTTAAATGTAATCTCCAAATTAGAATGTATAGTGAATTCTAGCAGCAGTGTTTTTTGACAAATTCTTTTTCTTGAAAATGAAACAATTAAGAAAAAATGTTCACATAAGTCGATTATATTTCAGTCTTGGTCTATTGATCTACATTGAGCAACCCAGTCTTTATACAAATTACAGTGTCTTAAATAAAATAGAGTACCATCTTACATAAGATTTAAAATCATTATAATGCTAATCTCATAGTTATGGGATTGAAAATGTAAATATTCTTAAAATTCAAATCAATTTATTAGAGAGGTAATATTTTTTCAGAGATTTAAGCAGATTTCCAGTGTTTTTGTCTCTAAAAGTGAGGTGATTTGGATGAGTCTTAGAATAATTACCAGATATTTCAGAATATACAAAACTCATTCTTCATGTTTTAAGATGAAGTACAATGTGAAAAGGTAAGGAGACTAAAAGATAGGGCAAACCTAGGTGAATAAGTATAAAACTTACAGTTTACACATACATAATAGCACTTATTGCTTTGTTATATGTTACTAATTACTGGAATTTTCAAAAAGTACATGTAATGTGAATGATACTACTAGGTGCTGAAATTAATTTATTCTAGAATTAAAAAATTTTAAACTAACACTTATGGCTAATCTCAATAAAGAAAAGGCATTTATATTCACCCCCTTAGGGAAGATGTTAGGAAAGCAACTCCAGAGAGATATAATATGGAAATTTATGCAGATGCATTGAATATGTGAAGAGCACACTACTAATTTTAGGCAATGAAAAGACAGGTAAAATTTACAATTCTCAATGATTTGTGCACTGGGAATTGTACACCTTCCAGATTATATTAATTGAAGACTAGATGAGGTAGCAATTGTGAAGATGTCACTATGAATGCTGCACAGATATGCACAGCTGTCAGCAGCAGGTATGCCACTTTTGTGTTCAATTTCTATATTATATGCATGTGACAGCTTCAGTAATGAGGTACTAGTGTGAGGTGGGCAAGTAATAAAAACTACTCTTGTCCTAGAGAACTTAAATGGGTTCCAATACCTAGAAGAAGCCCATAGAAAATAATTTTACTTGTGCAACATGGAATTACAGTAAAGAAGAATTTGCCAGATTAGAAAAGCAAGAGATTAATTCTCATATTTAAAAAGAAATGCTAAACCAGATGTTTGGTATTTAAAAGTCATATCATACTTACACTTCATTATATTGATAAGAATAATGGGTAATATGGTAGCTTGGGACATTTAAAACAGCTGAGAATTTTGTGAGAAACTTTAATTTAAAAACTAGTAGTACTTACTAGTAGTAAAAACTAGCACCCTTTTGAGGGCTTGAAATCATTCAATGACACATATTCTCTTTGTGCTTCTGTTATTCCCTAATATCTCTTAGAAGATCAGTAGGGAAAAGTTATTTTTAATGTTACGATTTGATACTATTCTGATCTTTAGATCTAATTCTTAAGTGACTTTTAAATATCAATTTTCAATGATTATAGCAAAACTTGACATTTAAATGTTAGCATTTTCTTACCAAGAAATAACATTAAATGACAAAGAAAACTTGGGAACACAGTTGTGAAATATTTCTGACCTTGTTACAAAATTTTTATTATTTGAAATTATGACTTTTATCAAGTTTTAATGATAACATGAGAATTCTATGACTATATAAGGAGTATAAAGTAACTTTCTTGTAAGAAAAAATATAGCATTTTTATTCACTTAATAAAGTATATACTTTAATATATTTTTTCCAAAGATTACAGTGGACTTCTATTAATTAATTTGTATTATCTTTTCCAGTTTTTATTGTGCAGGCTATTTCACATTTGTAAGATATTGTGGAGTTTTAGTGATGTCATCTGTGGATAAGGATGAAAAGGAAATTCCCTGGCCAATATTACCCTCAAATCTCAAGTTTACTATTTATTGTTTATATCAGTTATTTAAAAAATATCACGAGTTCTAAGCAAGGAAACATACTGAACATAGAAAAATAATTCTATACAAATCCAATATAGGATTTATGACCTGCATTACAGCAGGATTGCATAGAGTATTTAGATAGTCTTATGAAAATTATCCATATGATGACAACAAATACTTTTTGATCTCTACTCTTTTAAGCTTTAAAAGACTGAATAGACAGTGAAACAAAAATATTACATCATTGGTTTGTCTGATTCAGCTGTTCATGCTATTTGAATGTGATAGGTAGATAATTATACATAGATATCAACAGATAGGTAGATAGATAGATAGATTGACAAACTTTCAATGAATAAATATCAATATATAAGTTGTAAGAATAAATGGATTTATATATGGTTTCATTCAAGGAGATCAAACATATACACTCACATTATAATTTCCTTAGAAAGTATTCATATTTCAGATCTTTTTACATTATTAATATATGATGTTAACTTACACTATTGTAAATATAAGCTAACTGTTAGGTTTGAATACTTATGGAATTTGGGGTTGGTATCTCAATTTAGTGTGTTTTTAAGGGGAAATAGTTGTTAGACAATTTTTTTCCTAAATCACAGACACTTGACAAACTTTTTTTAGGAAACATTTTAAGGTGCTGTCCAAAGACAAGAAAAGTTAAAACCACCAGCTCAAGAGAGATAAAAATTGTGAGTTCATAAAAGCACAAAAGAAAATGATGAGTCATCGAATGGTCCTATATCAAGGTTCTCTGTTTACTTTTTCTTTTTTGTATTTTTCATTGATTTGCTTTGTTTTATGGAAACTCTAATATTGTTATCTAGATAAGAATGATAAAAAAGTGTTCAACATCCCAAAATATAGCATCTAGAGGAAATCCTCATTGGAAAATGAACTTTCAGTGGTTTGTAAAATCTTGAACTAAATATTCCAGTATTTTTCTACAAAATTTAAAGAAAAAATTTTAAAAATAAAGCTCTCTTAACATGCGGATCACTTAGGGAGGCTGTCTGTCAGGAGATCTCAAAAACTGAAATTCACTGTTTTATTGAATTACCATAACTTTGATTTTTGTTGTTCCAGCTTGCACACTCAGAAGCCTGACATTGTTAAGAACTGTTGGCATAGATTAACATAACTAAAATTCATGAAGTTGCTTAATTACTAGACTTATTATTATAAATGTAACCAAAATCGATCAGTATATTCTTCTCACCATAGGCAGTTCAATCACTTCCCATAGCTGATTACATGAAAAGACAGTTCCTACTCCTAAAGTTTTAAGTGGGCATAGAATAAAAGTAAATAAAACTAAGTAGATCAATATATGTCTGATGGTATCCATATAATGATACTCTTTGGTTTTGGAATATTGGACTAGCATAATTGAAAACTATTGGCAAAGACCTCATATCCCCTGATTAAGGCTTGGATGGATACTGTTTCTGTGGGTGAAGCTACTTTTGAAATTACCTTTTATATCTGATTAGAACACTATGTCTCTAGCTATGCAAATACATTCAATCAGCCTATCATCAAATACAGCAAATTGCACCTTTATGGTGGCCTTCCAGTTCTCCTTACTCGAAACTTTTGGAAAGTTTTCATTGCAACACCCAAGTACTGATAATGCGCACATATTTATGCAAATGTATTATGTATCCCATATAGTTCCTTGAACGTAGATATACCACTTTCCTTAATCTAGCTATGCAAAAAACAAAGGTAATAGGGATATTGGAACACTTAATGAAGAATTTCTCCCTCAAATAGAAATTTTCAGGCTGATAAAGTCTTGATAACTATTTACAAAGTAGAATATTAGGTCTGCACTATAGTTTCGCTACTTTAAAGGCAGAAAAACTGCATTTTCACAAGATAATCTTATTTATTTACAGTTCATCAGTACTAATCTTTTGGTTAGTGACTTCTACTATATATTCATAAGTAATGACATATTTCAAAAACACATATTCCAAAAATACATATTTAAAGAATTCTGATATTTCCTCAGTAAATAATAAAGACAATTTAATTTATACCCCCAAACAATACTTCTGCTTCCTCTTCTACAATTCTCTAGCAGTTATTTTCTGCTTCAGGATCTTTTTAAAAATCTTAACCCCCCACAACAGAACACACTTCTTCCTTACCCACTTTTTTCACTGGCATTTATCACCATAAAATTAGAACCATCCAACAAGGAAAAAATCTATTCCCTTACATCACTTTCTCCAACCTGTTCATTTCTAAGAGATACAGTTAACCAAGAGGTGGCACATCTCCCCTCTAGGGCGCCTGCTGGACACTGGTGGGGACCCCAATGACCAAGGAGATGGGAAGAACCCCCAAGCAAATCAGTAGGATGTGGGGGTACTGAGGGGATGTGGGCCCAGCATTTCCACTGCCCAATTGGCCAAGGAAGTCTACCCGGCTCTCAGACTGGGTCCTACACCTTCAGAGGTCGCCTCCAGGCTGGGTTGGTCCTGGGGACGTAGGAGGGAAGCTGGGAGAGAACAGGAGAGGCAGGTGAGAGGGCACCTCAAGGACTGGAGAAGCAGGAGAGGAGTGGAGGGCATTTGCTCCACCCACTTCAACCCAGGAAGCCTGCTGGGTTCCCAGGTGGGGTCCCCCACCCTCTCAGACCAGAGGCACGCCTCGGCCCCTTCTGTTCTGTTGAGCCTAAGCCCCACCCTCCCACACCCTCCACGGTATTTTCCAGCCCTGTGGGTCCTAAGCATAGGCCCTGCTCACTGCCAAACTTCGCCCCTGCTTAGGCCCTGCCCTCCACAGGCAAGGCTTTTTCCACTTTTTTTTTTCTCCTCTTTTATTTACTATTGTGGTCCTGTTTATGTTTCAGTTGTTGTTTCATCTATATTTTATGTTATATTTTTTCTAACATATCTGTTAGTTTGCTAGTGTAATTTTATCTTTTACTTTCTTATTGTTCTCCTTTTTTCTTTTTTTTTCCTCCTCATCTTTTTTATTATTATGGTTCTGTTTTACCTTCTGATTGTTGTTTCATCTATATTTTTATTTTTATATTTTTTCTAACATAGCTGCTAGTTTCCAAGTCTAATTTTATTTTTTACTTTGTTATTGTACTCCTTTCTTCTTTTTTTTTTTTCTTGATGCTCTACATGGCTTCTGGGATCTTGATTCATGAGCTGGGGGTCAGGCCGAGGCTCCTGTGGTGGGAGCTCCAAGTCCAAACCACTGGACTAACAGAGAACCTCAGACCCCAGGGAATATTCATCAGAATGAGTTCTCATGGAGTTCCTCATCTCACCACCAAGACCCAGCTCAACCCAACAGCCTACACACTCCAGTGTTGGAAGGCTCAGGCCAAACAACCAGTAAGACAGGAAAGCAATCCCACTCATAAAAAAAAAGAGATGGCAAAAAAATGTCACAGATGAAGGAGCAAGGTAAACACCTACAAGACCAAATAAATGAAGAGGAAATAGGCAATCTACCTAAAAAAGAATTCAGAGTAATGATAATAAAGATGATCCAGAATCTCAGAAATAGAATGGACACACAGATTGAGAAAATACAAGAAATGTTTAACAAAGATCTAGAAGAAATAAAGAACAAACAAACAGAAATTAACAACAGAATAACTGAAGTGAAAAATACACTGGAAGGAATCAATAACAGAATGACTGAGGCAAAAGAATGAATAAGTGATATGGAAGACAAAATGGTGGAAATAACTGCTGAGGAGCCGGATAAAGAAAAAAGAATGAAAAGAACTGAAGAGAATCTGAGACCTCTTCTGATAACACTAAACATACTAACATTCGAATTATAGGGGTCCCAGAAGAAGAGAAAAAGAAAGGGTCTGAGAAAATATTTGAAGAGATTATAGTGGAAAACTTCCCTAACATGGGAAGGAAATAGTCACCAAAGTCCAGGAAGCACAGAGTGTCCCATACAGAATAAACCCTAGGAAAAACACACCAAGACACGTATTAATCAAACTAACAAAAATTAAATTCAAAGAAAATATATTAAAAGCAGCAAGGGAAAAACAAAAAATAGCATATAAAGGAATCCCCATAAGGTTATCAGCTGATTTTTCAGGGGAAACTCTGCAGGCCAGAAGGGAGTGGCAGGATATACTTAAAGAGATGAAAGAGTAAAACCTACAACCAAGATTACTTTACCCAGCAAGGATCTCATTGAGATTGGATGAAGAAGTCAAAAGCTTTTCAGACAAGCAAAAGCTAAGAGAATTCAGCACCACCAAACCAGCTTTACAACAAATGGTAAAGAAACTTCTCTAGGTGGGAAACACAAGAGAAGAAAAAGACCTACAAAACCAAACCCAGAAGAATTAAGAAAATGGTAATGGAACATACATGTTGATAATAACCTTGAATGTAAATGAATTAAATGCCCCAACCAAGAGACACAGACTGGCTGAATGGATACAGAAACAAGACCCATATACATGCTGTCTACAAGAGACCCATTTCACACCTAGGAACACATAGAGACTGAAAAAAGATATTCCATGCCAATGGAAACCAAAAGAAAGCTGGAGTAGCAATACTCATATCAGATAACATAGACTTTAAAATAAAGACTGTTACAAGAGATAAGGAAGGACACTACATAATGATCAAGGGATCAATCCAAGAAGAAGATATAACAATTATAAATATTTATGCACCCAACATAGAAACACCTCAATACATAAGGCAAATTCTAACAAGCATGAAAGGGGAAATCGACAGTAACAAAATAATAGTGGGGACTTTAACACCCCACATACATAAATGGACAGGCCATCCAAACAGGAAATAAATACAGAAACACAAGCTTTAAATGACGCAATAGACCACAGAGATTTAATTGATATTTATAGAACATTCCACCCGAAAGTGGAGGAATACACTTTTTTCTTAAGTGCACATGGAATATTCTCCAGTACAGATCACATCTTGGGTCATAAATAAAGCCTTGGAAAATTTAAGAATATTGTAATCATATCAAGCATCTTTTCTGACCACAATGCAATGAGATTGGAAATCAATAACAGGAAAAAAATTGTAAGAACCACAAATACATGGAGTCTAAACAGTGTGCTACTAAATAACCAAGAGATCACTGAAGAAATCAAAGAAGAAATAAAAAATTCATAGAAACAAGTGACAATGAAAACACATTTACCCAAAACCCAAAACACGTTTGCCCAAAACAGCAAAAGCAGTTCTAAGAGGGAAGTTTATAGCCATTTAATCTCGCCTCAAGAAACAAGAAAAATCTCAAATAAACAATCTAACCCTACACCTAAAGCAACTGGAGAAAGAAAAACAAAGAAAACCTAAAGTCAGTTGAAAGAAAGAAACCATAAAGATCAGAGCTGAAATAAATGAAATAGAAATGAAGAAAATAGCAAAGATCAATAAAACTAAAAGCTGGTTCTTTTAGAAGATAAACAGAAGTGATAAAACCTTAGTCAGACTCACCAAGGAAAAAAGAGAGGATGCAAATCAATAAAATTAGAAATGAAAACAGAGAAATTGCAACTGACACCACAGAAACACAAAGGATTAAGAGAGACTACTACAAACAACTATATGCCAATAAAATGGACTACCACAAAGAAATGGGCAAATTCTTGGAAAGGTCCAATTTTCCAAGACTGAACCAGGAAGAATTAGAATATATAAACAGACCTATCACAAGTAATGAAATTGAAACCATAATTAAAAATATTCCAACAAACAAAAGTCCAAGAACAGATGGCTACACAGGCAAATTGTATCAAAGATTTAGAGAAGAGCTAACACTGATCCTTCTCAAATTCTTCCAAAAAATTGCAGAGGGAGGAACACTCCCAAATTCATTCTATGAAGCCACCCTGATACCAAACCAGAAAAAGATATCACAGGAAAAGAAAATTGTAGACCAATATCACTGATGAACATAGATGCAAAAATCCAGAACAAAATACTAGCAAACAGAATCCAACAGCACATTAAAAGGATCATACACCATGATCAAGTGGGTTTTATCCCAGGGATGTAAGAATTCTTCAATATACACAAATCAATCAATGTTAAACACCATATTAACAAATTAAGGAATAAAAACTATATAATCATCTCAATAGATGCAGAAAAAGCTTTTGACAAAATTCAACACCCATTTATGATAATAACTCTCCAGAAAATGGGCACAGAGGGAACCTACCTCAACATAATAAAGGCTATATATGACAAACCCACAGCAAACATCATACTCAATGGTGCAAAACTGAAAGCATTTCCACTAAGATCAGGAACAAGAAAAGAATGTCCACTCTTGCCGCTCTTATTCAACATAATTTTGGAAGCCCTAGCCATAGCAGTCAGAGAAGAAAAAGAAACAAAAGGAATCCAAATCAGAAAGGAAGATGTAAACCTGTCACTGTTTGCAGATGGCATGACACTATACATAGAAAATCCTAAAGATGCCACCAGAAAACTACTAGAACTAATCAATGAATTTGGTAAGGTTGCAGGATACAAAATTAATGCACAGAAATCTCTGGCATTCCTATACATTAAAAACGAAAAATCAGAAAGAAAATTTAAGGAAACAATCCCATTCACCATCACAACAAAAAGAATAAAATACCTTGGGATAAACTTATCTAAGGAGGTGAAGGACTTAGAAAACTATAAAACACGGATGAAAGAAATTAAAGATGATACAAACAGATGGAGAGATATACCATGTTCTTGGATTGGAAGAATCAATATTGTGAAAATGACTATGATACCCAAAGCAATCTACAGATTCAATGCAATCCCTATCAAACTACCAATGGCATTCTTTACAGAATTAGGACAAAAAATTTTACAATTCATATGGAAATACATAAGACCCTGAATAGTCAAAGCAATCTTGAGAAAGAAAAACGGAGCTGGAGGCATTAGGCTCCCCGACTTCAAACTATACTACAAAGCTACAGTAATCAATACAGTATGGTACTGGCACAAAAAGAGAAATATAGTTCAATGGTAATGGATAGGAAGCCCAGAGATGCGCTTGAATGAATATATGGGAAACTAATTTATGACAAATGAGGCAAGAACATACAATGGAGAAAAGACAGCCTCTTCAATAAGTGGTGCTGGGAAAACTGGTCAGCTACATGTAAAAGAATGAAGTTAGAATATTACCTAACACCATACACAAAAATAAACTCCAAATGGATTAAAGACCTAAGTGTAAGGCCAGACACTGTAAAATTCTTAGAGGACAACATAGGAAAACCACTTTTTGACATAAACCACTGCAAGATCTTTTTTGACCCACTTCCTACAGTAATGGAAATAAAAACAAAATAAACAAATGGACCTAATTAAACTTAAAAGCTTTTGCACAGCGAAGGAAACCATAATCAAGACGAAAAGACAACCCTCAGAATGGGAGAAAATATTTGCAAATGAAACAACTGACAATGGATTAATCTTCAAAATCTGCAAACAGCTCATGGAGCTCAATATCAAAAAAACAAACAATTCAATTAAAAAATGGGCAGAAGACCTAAATAGATATTTCACCAAAGAAGACATACTGATGGCCAGAAGGCACATGAAAAGATGTTCAACACTACTAATTTTAGAGAAATGCAAATCAAAACAATGAGGTATCACCTCACACTGGTCAGAATGGCCATTATCAAAAAATCTAGAAACAATAAATGCTGGAAAGGGTGTGGTGAAAAAGGTACCCTCCTGCACTGTTGGTGGGAATGTAAATTGATACAACCACTATGGAGAACAGTATGGAATATTTACTCCTAAAAAACTAAAAATAGAACTACCATATGACTCAGCAATCCCACTACTGGGCATATACTCTGAGAAAACCATAATTCAAAAAGAGACATGTACCATAATGTTCATTGCAGCATTATTTACAATAACCAGGATATGGAACCAACCTAAATGCCCATCAACAGATGAATGGCTAAAGAAGACGTGGCACATATATACAATGGAATATTACTCAGCCATAAGAAGAAACGAAATTATGTTATTTGTAGTGAGGTGGATGGACCTAGAGTCTGCTATACAGAGTCACGTAAGTCAGAAAGAGAAAATCAAATACTGTATCCTAACACATGTATATGGAATCTAAAAAAAAAAAAAAAAGGTACTGATTAACCTAGTGGCAGGGCAGGAATGAAGACGTAGACATAGAGAATGGACGTGAGGACACGCGGGGAGGGGAAGGGGAAGCTGGGGCAAAGTGAGAGTAGCATTGACATACATACACTACTGAATGTAAAATAGTTAGCTAGTAGGTAGCAGCAGCACAGCACAGGGAAATTAGCTTGGTACTTTGTGATGACCTAGAGATGAGGGATAGGGAGGTTGGGAGGAAGGCTCAAAAGGGAGGGGATATGGGGACATGTGTATGTATATGGCTGATTCGCTTTGTTGTGCCTCAGAAACTAACACAGTATTGTGAAGCAATTATACTCCAATAAGGATCTATTTTAAAAATTAATTAATTAATTAATTTACTAAAAAGTTAACCAAGAGGCAGTTGGTTCTCAGGAGTTACTGGAAATTATAAATATTAAAAATTCTTCTGCCAAATTGCTTTGAGTAACCAGAGTAATCTTTTTTTTCTTGTTCTTCCAGAATTGAAAATCCTTATTCTGCCAAGTAAATATTTACCCCTAAGTAAACAAATATGTATTTCCAAATCTAAACACTTCTGTGAAAATATCATAAAATAAAATTTTAATTGCAAAGTAAATTTTTGACTTAGAGGACATACCTGAAAAGTAGACATGACCATAGAGTAAAGCATTGGAGTTTGAATATTGCTTCCCAAATTATGCAAAGATTACTGAAAAAAATAGAAAAATTTCCAGGATAATCAACTTTATATCTAAGATACTAAATGATGCTATGCTCTTTTGCCACTTGGATTTATCAAAATAAGAGTTTTAATTTAACATTTTAGTCTGTAAACACAGATTAATGCTGTTGGGTTTTTTTGTGTGTGCACTATAGTGATTCACAATTTTTAAAGGTTATACTCCATTTATAGTTATTATAAAACATTAGCTATATTCTCCATGTTGTACAATATATCCTTTTAGCTTATTTTATACCTGATAGTGTGTACCTCTTGATTCCCTACCCTTATCTTGCTCCTCTCCCCTTTCCTCTCCCCACTGGCAACCACAAGTTTTTCTTTTTTAAAATTTCATTTATTTATTTATACAGCAGGTTCTTATTAGTTTTAATTTATACTGCAGGTACTGAAATTCATTTAGTCATCATCTATTATGAAAAGCAGGGTAATGTTTTGGGGTCAAAGTAAAAGATAGGGAAAATTGACACTTTATAGAAAAAAAAAATACTAGGACCAAAGAAAGGTATACAAAACAGATCAGTAAATAGTTTTTATTCAGCATTAATTTTATGTGACTGTCAATTAAATTGAATGATTCTTAAAAAACAATAAAACATGGAATTTAAAAAAGGATTTTAAGTCTAGTATTGAGTCAAGCTTGCTATTCTTAAAAGAATTAAGAGCAAAGAACAGTATTTAAGATATAAATGACACTATATAGACCAGTTTTAAAATACATAGCTTTTGTTGTAGCAGTTTTTCATATTTGGATTGGGAAGTAAAAATAAAATCACTTTTCACTGCAATATAGAGTATTTTACATGATTTCAAAATTATATACATGATACATGGTTACTTTAGGATATATCAGAATTTTAAAATAGCAATTATATGCCATCTAATTCTACTTGCTAGACTGTTTTTATTAATACTTTTATATAAATCCTTCCTAATAGCAACTTTAAAATGCCAAATGTTTATTATCAACTTTCTTTGGTCAGTTTTGACATTATTATTTCATTCTTTATTCTCTTACTATAGCATAATTTTATATATTTTATATTTTGGACATATGGATCGGCAAAACTATATTTTGATGAGGCAGAGGAAGAACACTACTTCTTTATCATCCATGAGAGCTAACGTTTCCTTTATGTAATTATCTTTCCCCATACTGCACCTCCAAAATGCACTTTATCTACTCTTCAAGTGACTCTTATGGGTTTTGAAATGGTGAGTGTAAAAGATCCTTATCAGTAGGATCAGTACTAAAGGTCATGTCTTAATAGCTGCTAGGTAGATAGAATAAGAAATTTAGAATATCAAATAACTTTGGTTTCTACTATCTTGGGAGTTATAAGAAGCAAGAGTTATGAGTCATGCAACGTGTAAGATTATATACATATCTGAGATAAGAAAAGCAAATGAAAAAGATTTGGAAAGGAGCATGGAAGATGATTGATTCTTTTTTTTACACTGATTTTGAGCAATTGTTGCAACTTCAAATGTGGATATCTAGTACTAGGTTGCTGGATATATAAATTTGGTGATATCACTTTGGGAGTGAGAAGCCCATAGATACCACTTCAAACAAAGGTTTGAATTAAGTTAAATAAGATATCTGTTTAGAATGAAAGTAGCATGATGCCAAGGAGATAGGGTGAAAACCAATGTAACTGGATGATTGAAAGAAGATAATTTGAGAAGTGAAAGGTAAAAAGAGAAAAGTAGAAGATAGAGGAGAAAAAATTTCAAAAAAGGAGGATCAATAATAACAAATATCAAAGAAAGGTTAAAGTGAGAAGAAAAATAAAAATTTACATTAATTTTCTTCTTTTTTAATGGCTGACTATTCAGAGTAGTTTTGGTGAAACTGTGAGGGTACAAACTAAATGGCAATGAAATGAGGGATAAGAAGTGACTTTCAAGAAGCTCAACTGTTAAGAATGACAGAGATGATAGGACAGTGACTAGTGAATAATTAGAGGTTAACAAGCCCCCCAAAATAATAATAACCAAGAAAATATTAAAACGTATGAAGTTTGCAAAGGGAAATTTGCA
This sequence comes from Delphinapterus leucas, assembly GCF_059928025.1. Classification (NCBI taxonomy): domain Eukaryota; kingdom Metazoa; phylum Chordata; class Mammalia; order Artiodactyla; family Monodontidae; genus Delphinapterus; species Delphinapterus leucas. The sequence continues at coordinate 48,389,383 of NC_143136.1, read as the reverse complement.
GATTAAAAAAAAGTAGAGTTGAGTGACGAAATCAAGGTCACTGTAAAGATGGCTTTCAGTAAGAGTAGGGACGACTGATCATGTACTAGGAAAAGAGAAAAAAATCATATTTTAGGGAACAGATGATAGGGTTAAATCATTTATTCCTTTATATTTTCTAATCCTCAGTACCTTGGAATATGACCTTATTTGGAACAGGGTCTTTACAGAGGAAATCAAGTTAAAGTGAGCTCATTAGGGTGGTCTTTAATCCAATACAACTGGTGTCCTTATAAAAGGAGGAAATCTGGACACAGAGACATATGCATAGAGGGAAGATGATGTAAAGAGACAAAGGGAGAAGATGGCCATCTACAAGCCAAGGAGAGAGCCCTGGAATGATGCTGCCCTCAATCCTCAGAAGGAACCAACCCTGTCGATTTTGGACTTCTCTCCTCCAGAACTGTGAGAAAAGGATTTTCTACTGTTGAAGTTTGTGGTACTTTGTTAAGGCAGTACTAGCAAACTAATACAGAGAAATAATAATACATAGGTAAAAAATAATAAATTAAAAGATTCTGTTTAAGTAACTTATGAAAATATCCAATGTTTTTCCTTCCCCCCCCCAAAAAAGGCTAAATTTTTTCCTAGGTATGTGAACAATTGCTTCAAATATTTCATTTTATTTATTTTTTATCCATTTCATGAATATGCAACATAATGAATATGTTTTCACTTGAATTTTTACAATGGCAGGGAGCTTAATATGATGTAATCTGAGCTAGACAGAAAAGATTCTGGATAATAGTCCTAGTTCTACCACTCAACATCTTAACGATAATAGTGAACGACAAACAAATAAATAAAATTATTTTTCCTCAATAATTAATTGGATATAATTATACCCACCTATCCGCTTCATCTGATTGTCATAACAATAATACAAAAATTTTTCAAAACTGTAAAATACAAAGCTGTAACAAATATTAACAATTAACATTTTTAAAAGCATTTTACTAATATAAAACAGAAAAATATAATTTGGCATATAACAAAAATATAGACTATTAGTGATGTCTGCAATCATTTAAAGTACAATCTAAAAAGGGATCTTTTAATTGGCAAAGTTTTATTTTCATATTAATTTAATTGAAATGGCTATAAACAGAAAGTAAAAGTTATTTAAATTCTATACACTCTTAAAGCAGGGAGCATCTGTCAGCATAATAGACGCCTTAGCCTCCTGCTGGGCAAACCCAGCTAGTAGACATTTTAAAATTGACTGAGTTTGAGAAGAAGCAATTTTTCATACAAAGACTGGCAGCTAAGGAGGAAAATGTTTTTATCCTAATTGGATTGGATTTGGCCACTGGGATCTTTTCTACTCAGCACAATGAATTCAGAAACCTTTTGTAAATTTATACCACTCAGGATTTTCCTAGTTACCTGATAAGTTGCCTAACTCAGCTATTGGTGCTGAGTCTGCTCTTTGCTTCTTTAATCGTTTTCTGCACTCTTTCCTTTGTGGGTTCCTGAAGAATACAAGGAAGAATCTGGGTTTTAGCTGGTTGTCTCCTGCTAATGGCTGATGAATGGGCTCCCCTAGAAGATACTATTTGCTTTGCTTCTCCCTTAACTCATCCTGCTTATTTGAGGGTGTGTTTTGAACCTGCCAGGAAAATAGCACATGTTTCAAGAGTTACAATTATAATGTTATGCCAATTGTTTATTCTTGGTTTACATTTTTTAAAGCAACTGGAATAATGTGTTGCAAACATTGATTGTGTTTTAGTAATCAAATATTATAGTTGATTAAATTAGTACTAGTCACTAAGCTGCATTCGCTTTTAGGCATGCAATGAAAATGATGATACTTGGATATATACTTGGTTTAATAGTTATTATTAATGATTTTCCCTTAAAGTACAAAAACACTAATGCACACACACACAGTCACATACACAATCACATAATTATTTTCATTGGTTTAATTTTCTAACTAAAATAATTCATATAGAATCTAGTTTAATACATTTAATGCTTTTTGTTACTGATAATATACTATATTTTCAACTTCTTATGGATCCTCAAAATAATCCTCAAAAATAATGTTAAGTTATTTGAAAAATCCATAATCTAATAACTAGTATATTTCCATATAATTTTGAATAGTATTTTTTCATTAATTTGGATTGAAAACTAGTGCCTGAATCAGGGCAAAAAACCACTATATACACCAAGAAGAGGATTAAAAAACTAGAAGCCAGGCTTCCTAAATGGGGCTAAATGAAAAGCAGTTATATTATCTCTGTTACCCAGAAATTTTATCCCCATCTCCACAAAGACCCTTGAAGTTGTATATGCAAAATTCTAGAAAAGAAAGTAGAAGTGAACTTTTAGAATTCTCCAAAGAATGACATAAAAACAGAAAGAAAACAAGAGACAAAAACAACAAAAAACTACTAATAAGAATTGGAGAGAGTGACACAAAGGAAATGGGAGTATGTTATTCTTGAGTTAGATGTCTGCCTACTTAGGAAGCAAAATTACTGACTGGCTATGTGCCTATTTGATAAAGGAAATGGCAATTTAGGGAGAGAAGGCAGGGTGAGAAAAAGGGCCTCAATGAATCTGAGTCCATTCACAGCATCTACTTTGGTACCATTGTGTGCTTCCTGCAAATCAAGTAGGCAGAGGGCCTAGTAGCAAGGCATCAGCAAACTTGCTGATATTTGGATGATTGTACAATTTATTGTCCTACAAGGGACAGTTCTGAGAGCAAAATGGGTCACTATTAAAAATTCATACAAAAAAAAAGCATAAGCTGGGAGAGAACTAAGCAAACTATTATGTGTGATGCCCCAACTGCTATGCTACCTGACCAAGTGTTCACAGTTGCCTATTTGGTAACTTCTGCTTTCTCTCGACCAAACTTTAGTCAGGCTTCTCTCCTCCCCATAGGCCCCTGAATTCTGCTTACCTCAAAGCCTAACCTAACACTCAAAGCTGAGCATGTGTCCTTATTACCTATCCTGAGAACTGGCTGATAGTGCCAGACACAATTTTTCAGACTCTGTTGGTCATTTCCCCTTGTTTTCCCAACTTAGCATTACTTTATGCTTACTCTTTTCTATAAAAGAAAAGATTTTTCTGTTTGATTTTGAGATACTTCCTGAATTCTGAGGATTGTCTCTATTGCAATAGTATTTCCAACTAAACTATGCCTGGACCTGATTTTATTTGACATACCCAGCAATTGCTGTTGGAAAAGCTTCTTCCCCTTGCAATGAAGTGAAGCCTCTCAGGGCACTCTGAAGTGAAAAGGACTTTGTCTCTGTAACAAAGCTGGTTGTCCAGGCCTCACCTCCAGAGTTGTTGGAAGGAGAGGAGGAGTGAAAGACAAATCCCCACTGCCCAACTCCCCAGACTAGTACTGATTCTCAAAGTCTGGTCTGTGTTTGGGGTGGTAGGTGAGGGAGATGAGGGTAGAATGGGGGAAAATTAGGGCTAAAATAAATAGAAAATTGACATTTTAAATTGGACTAAATTGAACTGGACTTTGTAAATATCTAATTGACAATAGAATGGGTTAACCCAAGATATTCCTGAGTGATATGAAATGGAGATTAAACACAGTTATGTTTAAATGTAGTATTAACAAACCGTTTCAATTATCTTTTGCTTATACTCCACTAGGTTAAGACTGTTGGTAGTTACATTTACTTTCTGTATTAACTAGAATGCTTTCAGTAAGAAATGAAAGAACGTCTGGCTCACAGTGGCTTAAACACGAATGACATTTAGTTTTCCTATGTAGCAAGAAGTCTGCAGGAAGATAGCTGCAAGGTTGGGTGTGAGGTTCAATGTTATTATTAAGGACAGTGTTCTTTTCGCTTTGCCATCTACAGCATGGTGTCCAAATTCATGGTCTTAACGTGGCTATAAAACCTACAAATAATGCCCCTACATAATAATATACAAAGGAATGAAAGAACAAGGACAGCCTAACTGGTGAGACAGCACTTCTCAGGTATCTTTCAATTTTATCTGGAAGGAAAATTTTTACCTGGAGTCCCCCTACCCTGCTCAAAAAATTTTTGCTTCTCATTGCTCCAAATCTCATGTGTATCTTGGGAGCAAGGGATGACTGGGGAGTGAAAATCTAGAAATTTTAGCTTCAGATTTTGAAGGCAGTCTTTGCCAGCCTAGAAAATATAGGTAGGTTGTATCATAGCAACCCCTGTATGCCAACCCCAGCAATATGGGTTCTTGACTCACTTCTTACTACATACTATCTTGCAGGAACAAACTACTGTGCCTTTAATAATTTTGCCTAAGATACAGAAAAACCTGAACAAACCTTTTGGCCAACTCAATATTATTTTTCCATTTGGAATGTATGAATTCCACTATTCTCTTCACTCATTCAATTTCTTCCAGAAGTTTGCTTTACATTACCTTAACTGACCTTTACATACTGCTATCATTGCATTTACTACATTTTATTGTAAGTATGTGTTAATGAATTTTTAGTTCTTATACAGATGTAAGCCTATTAAAGTGAGTGGCCATACTGCCTGTACTTAATAAAGGGTCAACACATGGTTTAACAAATACTCTCCCAATGAATGAATGACCAAAATTCTGCAGAAATGACTTTGCACTTATACCTAGTTGTAGAGATAACTCATTTAACTAATTTGCAGTTAATAGCTACAAAATGTTTTAATGGACAAAGGACCTGAAGAGACATTTTCTCAAAGACTGCATACAAATATATTTTATTATAAAAGAAAATAATTAACTGTTAATATAAATATATTATGGATACTTAGGTAAGAAGGTAAGCAGTTGGATATAAATGATTTTCTGAGCACAGAGAAAGTTGTGGGGGAAACAAAATGTTATATTCAGTCAGTTGATATTTGTTACCTCATCAGTGTTTCATTGGAAAAGGGACAAGGAAAGAGTACAATGGTGATTACTGGGGGTGAGGGGGTGGGGGTAATGGGGAAATGTTGGTCAAAGGGTACACACTTTCACTTGTAAGATAAATAAGTTGTGGGAACTTATGTACTAAAGTACAGCATAGTAAATATATTGTATTGTATGCTAGAAATATACTAAGAGGGTAGATCTTAAGTGTGCCTACCACACACACAAGAAAAGTAACTAAGTGAGGTGATGGATATATTAATTAGCTCGACTGTGGTAATCGTTTAACAATGTATACATATATCAAATTATCATATTGTACACCTTAAATATATACATTATTTGCCAACTGTACTTCAATAAAGCTGGAAGAATATAAAAAATACATTTACTATATGAAAAATCATAGAATAAAATATAATAAAAACCTTTGGGCTTATCACCCATCTTTATTAACTATATATATATATGTATGTATATATGTATATCACATACATTTTTTTTCAATGACTATAACACAATTTATTTATTCATTCACCTGTTGAGAAACATTGGGGTTGTTTCCAGTTTTGGGCTATTACAAATAAAGTTGTACTGAACATTCATGTACAAGACTTTGTACAGACATATGCTTTCATTTTCTTCAATAAATACCTAGAAGTGGAATAGCTCAATTTTATGGTAGGTGTAGTTTAACTTTTTAAGAAATTGTCACTGTTTTCTAAGTAGTTGAATATTGTATTAAGTCCATTCAGGCAGCTGTAACAAAATGTCATAAACTAGGCAGCTTATAAACAACAGAAACTTATTTCTCACAGTTTTGGAGGCTGGCAAGTCCAAGATTAAGGAGCCAACAGATTCGACGTCTGGTGGGGGCAAAATTCCTGGTTCATAGATGGTTGTCTTTTTGCTGTGTTCTCACATAATAGAAGGGTGGAGGAAGCTCTCTGGGACCTCATTTTTTTTTTTTTTAGGTTTTAATTTATTTTTGAGATATAATTGACATATAACATTATATTAGTTTTTTTGTTAATAGGTCCTTATTGGAGTATAATTGCTTCACAATACTGTGTTAGTTTCTGTTGCACAACAAAGCAAATCAGCCATATACATACACATGTCCCCATAACCCCTTCTTCTTGAAACTCCCTTCCATCCTCCCTATCCCACCCATCTAGGTCACTGCAAAGCACCAAGCTGATTTCCCTGTGCCAGGCTGCTGCTTCCCACCAGCCAACTATTTTACATTCTGTATGTATATATGTTGATGCTTCTATCACTTTGCTCCAGCTTCGCCCTCCCACCGCATGTCCTCAAGTCCATTTTCTATGTCTACCTCTTTATTCCTGCCCTGCAACTAGGTTCATCAGTACCATTTTTTTTTTTTTAGATTCCATATATGTGTTAGTATACGGTATTTGTTTTTCTCTTTCTGACTTACTTCACTCTGAATGACAGTCTCTAGGTCCATCCACCTCACTATAAATAACTCAGTTTCGCTTCTTTTTATGGCTGAGTAATATTCCATTGTATATATGTGCCACATCTTCTTTAGCCATTCATCTGTCTATGGACATTTAGGTTGATTCCATGTCCTGGCTATTGTAAATACTGCTGCAATGAACATTGTAGTATGGTTTTCTCAGGTTATATGCCCAGTAGTGGGATTACTGGGTCCTATGGTAGTTCTATTTTCAGTTTTTTAAGGAACCTCCATACTATTTTCCATAGTGGTTGTATCAATTTAAATTCCAACCAACAGTGCAAGAGGGTTCCCTTTTCACCACACCCTTTCCAGCATTTATTGTTTCTAGATTTTTTGATAATGGCCATTCTGACCAGCATGAGGTGATACCTCATTGTAGTTTTGATTTGTACTTCTCTAATAATTAGTGATGTTGAGCATCTTCTCATGTGCCTCTTGGCCAACTGTATGTCTTACTTGGTGAAATGTCTATTTAGGTCTTCACACATTTTTAACTGGATTGTTTGTTTTTTTGATATTGAGCTCCATGAGCTGTTTGTAAATTTTGGAGATTAATCCTTTGTCTGTTGTTTCATTTGCAAATATTTTCTCCCATTCTGAGGGCTGTCTTTTCGTCTTGTTTATGGTTTCCTTGTGCAAAGGCTTTTAAGTTTAATTAAGTCCCATTTGTTTATTTTTGTTTTTATTTCTCGTACTCTAGGAGATGGGTCAAAAAAGATCTTGCTGTGGTTTATGTCAAAGAGTGTTTTCCCTATGTTTTCCTCTAAGAGTTGTATAGTGTCTGGTCTTATATCTAAGTCTTTAATCCATTTGGAGTTTCTTTTTGTGTATGGTGTTAGGTAGTGTTCTAATTTCATTCTTTTACATGTAGCTGTCCAATTTTCTCAGCACCACTTATTGAAGAGGCTGTCCTTTCTCCACTGTATGTTCTTGCCTCCTTTGCTGTAAATTAGGTGTCCATATGTGCATGGGTATATATCTGGGCATTCTATCTTGTACCACTGATCTATATTTCTGTTTTTGTCCCAGTACCATACTCTCTTGATTACTGCAGCTTTGTGGTATAGTTTGAAGTCAGGGAGCCTGATACATCCAACTCCATTTTTCTTTCTCAAGTCTGCTTTGGCTATTCGGGGTCTTTTGTGTTTCCATATGAATTGTAAAGTTTTTTGTTCTAATTCTGTGACAAATGCCATTGGTAGTTTGATAGAGATTGCATTGAATCTGTAGATTGCTTTAGGTGGTATAGTCATTTTCAAAACATTGATTTTTCCAAACCAAGAACATGGTATATTTCTCCATCTGTTTATGTCATCTTTGATTCTTTCATAAGTGTTTTATAGTTTTCTGAGTACAAGTCTTTCTCCTCCTTAGGCAGGTTTATTCCTAGGTATTTTATTCTTTTTGTTCCAGGGGTAAATGGTATTGTTTCCTTAATTTCTCTTTCTGATTTTTCGTTGTTGGTGTATTGGGATGTCAGAGATTTCTGTGCATTAATTTTGTATCCTGCAACCTTACCAAATTCACTGATTAGTTCTAGCAGTTTTCTCGTGGCATCGTTAGGGTTTTCTATATATAGTATCATACATCAGCAAACAGTGACAGTTTTACTTCTTTTCCAATTTGTATTCCTTTTGTTTCTTTTTTTTCTCTGATTGCTGTGGACTTCCAAAATTATGTTGAATACAAGTGGTGAGGGTGGACATCCTTGTCTTCTTCCTGATCTTAGTGGAAATGCTTTTAATTTTTCACCATTGAATATGATGCTTGCTGTGGGTTTGTCACATATGGCCTTTAGTATGTTGAGGTAGGTTCCCTCTACGCCCATTTTCTGGAGAGTTTTTATGATAAATGGGTGTTGAATTTTGTCAAAAGCTTTTTCTTCATCTATTGAGATGATCATGTGGTCTTTATTCCTTAATTTGTTCATGTGGTGCATCACATTGATTGATTTTCATATACTGAAGAATCCTTGCATCCTTGGGATAAATCCCACTTGCTCATGGTATGATCCTTTTAATGTGTTGTTAGATTCTTTTTGCTAGTATTTTGTTCAGGATTTTTGAATCTGTGTTCATCAGTGATACTGGTCTGTAGTTTTGTTTTTCTGTGACATCTTTGCCTGGTTTTGGTATCATGGTGATGGTGGCCTGTAGAATGAGTTTGGGAGTGCTCCTCACTCTGCTATGTTCTGGAAGAGTTTGAGAAGGATAGGTGTTAGCTCTTCTCTAAATGTTTGATACAATTCACCTGTGAAGCCATCTGGTCCCAGATTTTTGTTAGTTGGAAGATTTTTAATTATGGTTTTAATTGCATTATTTATGATAGGTCTTTTTATATATTCTAATTCTTCCTGGTTCAGTCTTGTAAAGTTGTACCTTTCCAAGAATTTGTCCATTTCTTCTTGGTTGTCCATTTTATTGGCATATAGTTGCTTGTAGAAGTCTCTTACAATCCTTTGTATTTCTCTGGTGTCAGTTGTTATTTCTCCTTTTTCATTTCTAATTTTATTGATTTGCATCCTCTCCTTTTTTTCTTCATGAGTCTGGCTAAGGGTTTATCACTTTTGTTTATCTTTTCATAGAACCAGCTTTTAGTTTTATTGATCTTTGCTATTGTTTTCTTTGTTTCTATTTCATTTATTTCTGCTCTGATTTTTATGATTTCTTTACTTCTACTGACTTTGGGTTTTTCTTTGTTCCTCTTTCTCTAGTTGCTTTAAGTGTAGGGTTAGATTGCTTATTTGAGATTTTTCTTGTTTCTTGAGTTGAGATTTTATTGCTATAAACTTCCCTCTTAGAACTGCTTTTGCTGTGCCCCATAGGTTTTGGGTCATCGTGTTTTCATTGTCATTTGTTTCTATGTTTTTTTTTATTTCTTCTTTAATTTTTTCAGTGATCTCTTGGTTATTTAGTAGCACACTGTTTAGCCTCCATGTATTTGGGTTTTTTACAGTTTTTTTCCTCTAATTGATTTCCAGTCTCATAGTGTTGTGGTCAGAAAAGATGCTTGATACAATTTCAATTTTCTTAAATTTACTGAGGCTTGATTTGTGAACCAAGATGTGATCTATCCTGGAGAATGTTCCATGTGCACTTGAGAAGAAAGTGTATTCCTCCACTTTCGGGTGGAATGCTCTATAAATATCAATTACATCTCTCTGGTCTATTGTGTCATTTAAAGCTTCTGCTTCCTTATTTATTTTATGTTTAAATGATCTGTCCACTGGTGTATGTGGGGTGTTAAATTCCTATACTATTATTGTGTTACTGTCGATTTCTCCTTTCATGGTTGTTAGAATTTGCCTTATGTATTGAGGTGCTCCTATGTTGGGTGCATAAACATTTATAATTGTTATATCTTCTTCTTGGATTGATCCCTTGATCATTATGTAGTGTCCTTCCTTGTCTCTTGTAACAGTCTTTATTTTAAAGTCTATGTTATCTGATATGAGTATTGCTACTCCAGCTTTCTTTTGATTTTCATTTGCATGGAATATCTTTTTCCATCTCTTCACTTTCAGTCTGTATGTGTCCCTAGGTCTGAAGTGGGTCTCTTGCAGACAGCATATATATGGGCTTGTTTTGGTATCCATTCAGCCAGTCTGTTTCTTTTGGTTGGGACATTTAATCCATTTACATTCAGGGTTATTATCAATATGTATGCTCCTATTACCATTTTCTTAATTTTTGGGGGTTTGTTTTTGTGGGTCTTTTTCTTCTCTTGCAATTCCCACCTAGAGAAGTTTCTTTACCATTTGTTGTAAAGCTGGTTTGGTGGTGCTGAATTCTCTTAGCTTTTGCTTGTCTGAAAAGCTTATGACTTCTCCATCCAATCTCAATGAGATCCTTACTGGGTAGAGTAATCTTGGCTGTAGGTTTTTCTCTTTCATCACTTTAAATATATCCTGCCACTCCCTTCTGGCCTGCAGAGTTTCCCCTGAAAAATCAGCTGAAAACCTTATGGGGATTCCTTTGTATGTTATTTTTTGTTTTTCCCTTGCTGCTTTTAATATATTTTCTTTGAATTTAATTTTTGTTAGTTTGATTAATATGTGTCTTGGTGTGTTTTTCCTAGGGTTTATCCTGTATGGGGCTCTCTGTGCTTCCTGGACTTGGGTGACTATTTCCTTTCCCATGTTAGGGAAGTTTTTCACTATAATCTCTTCAAATATCTTCTCAGACCCTTTCTTTTTCTCTTCTTCTGGGACCCCTATAATTTGAATGTTGGTATTTTTAGTGTTGTCCCAGAGGTCTCTGAGATTGTCTTCTTTTCATTCTTTTTTCTTTATCCTGCTCCTCAGCAGTTATTTCCACTATTTTGTCTTCCAGCTCACTTATTCATTCTTTTGCCTCAGTCATTCTGTTATTGATTCCTTCCAGTGTATTTTTCATTTCAGTTATTGTGATGTTCATCTCTGTTTGTTTGTTCTTTATTTCTTCTAGATCTTTGTTAAACATTTCTTGTATTTTCTCAATCTGTGTGTCCATTCTATTTCTGAGATTCTGGATCATCTTTATTATCATTACTCTGAATTCTTTTTTAGGTAGATTGCCTATTTCCTCTTCATTTCTTTGGTCTTGTAGGTGTTTACTTTGCTCCTTCATCTATGACATATTTTTTTGCCATCTCTTTTTAATTTTTTTTTTTTATGAGTGCGATCATGTTCCTGTCTTACTGGTTGTTTGGCCTGAGGCTTCTAACACTGGGGTTTGTTGGCTACTGGGTAGAGCTGGGTCTTGGTCCTGAGATGAGGAACTCTGGAGACCTCACTTTGATGAATATTCCTTGGGGTCTGAGGTTCTCTGTTAGCCTAGTGGTTCGGACCCAGAGCTCCCAAAGCAGGAGCTTCGGCGGGACCCTGGCTTGTGAACAATGATCCTGCAAGCTGCCTGAGGCAGCAAAAAAAAAAACCCCAAAAACAAAGTAAAATATAAAATTAGAATAGGAAACTAACAGATATATTAGGCAGAATACAAAAATAAAAATATAGATGAATCAACAACTGGAAGGTACATCAATGCCACAATAGTAAAAAACAGGAGGCGGGAATAAAAAAAGAAAAAGTGTGGGGGAAAGGCCTTGACTGTGCTGGGCAGGGGCTGAAGTTTGGGCAGTGGGTGGGGCCAATGCTCAGGACCCACAGGGCTGGAAAAGGCCCTTGGGGCTGTGAGGTGTGGAGCTTAGGGTCAAGGAACAGAAGGGGCCCATGTGTGTCCCCCACCCCTGGTCTTAGAGGGCCAGGGACCTCACCTGGGAGCTCAGCAGGTTTCCTGGGCTTGAATGAGCGGGGTTAACACCCTGCTCTCCTCTCCTGCTCCTCCAGTCGGGGAGGGCCCCTCTCACCTGCCTCTCCTGATCTCCTTGGCCTCCCTCCTATGCCCCCTGGACCCACATGGCCTGGATGGGTCTTTGGAAGGGGGTAGAGGCCTGGGAGCTCAGTGGGCTCCCCAGCCCGAGTGGGCCAGGTGATCGCCTTCCTCTCCTCTCCCACTCTTCTCAGAGAGTCTCCCCCACCTGCCTCTCCTGATCTCCCTGGCCTCAGAGGTGCCAATCCTGTCTGGCCATCTCCTTGGGCATCAGAGTCTCCCACCAGTGGCCAGCAGGTGCCCTAGTTGTTGGGAGATGCAAACTCCATGTCTCCCACACCACCATCTTGACTCTGCCTCCACATACATTCTTATTTAACTGTTAATTTTCTATAGTACTTGTTAATTCCACATATACCTCCTGTTGAGAAGAAAGGAAGAAACTGTTTAAAAGTAACATTTTTATAATGAAGTTTTGTTTCTCTGGAACTTACTATTCTATTCTACTGAAATTTTGGTGTTATTAGAGAGAGAAAAAAACAACTCAAACTGAATAAAAAGAGGTGCATAAAATATGATTTTATATAAACTTTTTCACTTTTACAAGTTGTAAATTCTATTTTGGAATCTTCCAGCACAAACGACCTAAAGGACAGATAAACAAACTGTAGTCAAAATCACTCTGTTTAAATACTTATCAGTATAGTCTTTCCCTTAAATCCTCTGAGGCTTATTGTCTTTACAGTCAGTGAAAATTTGCCTGCTCATCCGTTTCATCTGCCTGCAGTACTAACCTCATGCCAAAATTGTTATTGTTGCGTAAATTAACGAGTGTAAGTTATTGTACAAAGTTCTCAAAACCCTATAATTGCACACACTGGGGAAAATTATCACAAAATATGTTTTAGATTGGTTGCTTTTCAAACACAACCTGAACACCGCTGAATATATTTCTGAAAAAAGCTAAATCTCATACTAAACTTTATTTTGTTACTTTTTTTTATCATGAACAAAATAGCTGTCTCAGTATGGTTAGAAGAATTATTAATCAACTAAATATATCTGTACTACTGATACATAGATTAATATATAAAATATCAACTATTGGTCTCTGCATTTTAACAATATGAGAAAGGAAAGAAAACAAACATCATGTACATTATAATATATATTAATATATTAGATAAATTTGATATAAATCTAACTTCTAAAACCAAGGAGGATATTTTCAGGATACAAACTGAGATTAATATTAAAAATTACAAAATGATGATAAATTCATTAGCATGAACATACCCTCAGAAGAAATCAAGAGTTACCCATACCTTCAGTACTCTGACTCCTCCCCACCCCTGCCCAGGTTTATTGAGATATAATTAATACATAGCACTGTGTAAGTTTAAGGTGTACTGTGTGTTAATTTGATACATTTATAAATTACAAAATGATTATAACATTTAAGATGTACTCTCTTAGCAACATTCAATTATATAGTATTATTAGCTATAATCACCTTGTTAATCATCATGTATACCATGCTGTACATTAGATCCCCAAACTTGTTACTATTTTAGCTGGAATTCTGTACCTTTGGACCAGTATCTCCCCATTTTCCCCCACATCCTGAACCCCTAGTAATCACCACTCTACTCTCTGTTTCTCTGAGTTTGATTTTTTTAGATTCCACATATAAGTGATAGAGTGTCTTTCTCTGACTTATTTCATTTAGCATAATGCCCTCAAGGCAGGACCCACTGACTTCCATTCCATTAACTTTCCTATTCAAGATCATACAATAACTATTCAGTCAGCTCAAGTTAAAAGTATTTTAGCTCTCTCATTTACCATATTAAATAAATGTATTCCTTAAAAAAATTATCTCTTTCCATTCCAGGCCATGTTAGATATTCTTAACTTTAAAACTGGGCAATTAAAATTATTTTACAAGTAGTCCCTTGAGTATACTTTGCTATCACTGTAAATGCTGCCAACTCAGGAGTGAGCATTGTCTTGTCTCTTTCTCTTTCTCCTTTCTCTTTACAGAATTTTGATTAGTTTGAAGATAGAATTTTTCACTCTGTGCTTTCTCTTTACATTTTTCTATACTCTATCAATCACTTTGTGCTGCATTTGGTGAAGTTTCTTAAAATCTACTCTCAGTTCACCGATTTATCTTAAATCCATAATTTTTAATATCTATTCTTATGTTTTCCTATTGTGGAGTCTGTTTAGTTATTATACACATATATTACATATATATTTTATATTATATAGAAATATATTTAAATAGATTATATAGTTACAAATATAGCTATTTTTCAGGATCCTGGTTAATTCATTATATCATCTTATTTCTTATTAACTGTACAACCATTTCTTTCATGTTTATTTATTTTTTAAAATATTGAATGCATTAGTTTCTATATCTTAAAATTCTAGCATATAAAATATTTGTAGAGCTATAGTTAAGAATGTTTTTGATGGTTCTTGTTCATATGCCTTATTATTTTTTTGTGTTGTCTTTAATTTATACACTTGTACTGCTCACATACCTTGTAGAATTATTTGAAGAAATTCTTTTAGTCTATCATTATGCTTATTACAATCTTCCTCCAGAAAACATTTGGTTTACTTCTGCCAGAGACTTGAGGAATCTACCACTCTCTACCACCTTTAAACAAAATTCATAGTTAGAGATTCTTGGTGAAAGAGGGGGGTCACTCAGGGGATTTGAATTTAGGGTGCATCTCTGTGATAAGGCTGGCTTCTGATTAAAAATTCTCAGGGGTGAGTTAATTTCCCCCTTCTTCTGCTCAGTGAGAAGGTAACTTTCACTGCTTTCTTCTGGGTGGAAAAGGGGCTATTTCTGTTTAACTTTTTCCCTGACTGTTCATTGTGTTCTCAGCTTTATGAATCGTGGGCTTCTATATTACTTTTCCAAGTTGGCCTTAGGCTTGCTTGCAGTTAAAATAAACAAACATCCTTAGGGCAAAATAAATTTATATTTATTACATATATATATTTATATATTTTAAATGTTTTATTTAATCAGTAGTGTAAAATTATAAATGGTAAAGATGTCATTGCTTAAACTGTTTAAGTTAACTCCAGGGGTGTCAGTGTTGCCTGAAATTCACCCAGGAAGCTCACTCTGGGTACCTGGACAATAAGCTAACTGGTACAAGAGGCTTCTGACTTCTCCTTGTGAAGGAATTTCATTTGAACTCAGCTTTTCACAAAAATCAAATCCTCCACATGGTTAGAGGATGGACAAAATATCAGTAGTTGTCTGATATTTTTCAGACAACTACTATAAACAGTTGCTATCTAACCTACATTGTCTGATACCCATGAGGGCACTTCTCTCTCCACTGGTAATATAATTCTTATGAATGACCTATAGAAATATATGAATGCCCTATAAGAAAGAGAGGAAGAGAGCACAGAATCTGCCACTGGAACACGTCCTCTCACTGCACACCCTCAGCACACTTCTCTGTGAGATGCTGGGAGGATTGAGGGACCTCTACCTTTGTACAAAGTATGAGTGCTTAGACCATTATATCTGATTCATGACTAATATTTATCTATTATGTGTATCTATCATTTTGTGTCACATTCTAGGTATCTGCTCTGACCATATTGTATCATAATTGATTACAATAGCAAAAGTAAAGAGAGATCAATTAAAGTACTATTAAATACTTATATCAGAGAGAGGCTAATTTTTTCTCCCTAAACTTTGTCTCTCATGTCTTAGATAATGTCTACTTAATGGTAGACAACTATTTGTAAAAAGATAAATTCTATCTAGGTACCCAGTTATTTTGTCTACAAAGATGCCAAGAATTCTATTCTGTCTTATTTTAGTTTTCCCTTTTCTATTCATCAGCAAGTTCTTTTGACATTGTATAGATATAATTTCAGTTATCATATATACAGAGGTAGTGTATCTATGTTATAGATGGTAAATATGATAGAAAATATGAAAAAAGGTTTAAATTGCTCCAAAACACACATCTATTTTCTAAATTCTAGTCTTTTTTCCCCCAGAAATATACATATACAATCACTCTTATTTCCCAAAATGTTAACCATGGTTTTATTCTGGCATTGTAACAGCAACACATTCCACTATTTTCAAGAACTATTATTTATCAAGAATGGAAGTACTACAGTTAAAAATGGAAAACCAGAGAGAGGAAGTCTACTTAAAGATGTAATATATGTATAAAAGCTACAGATTTTTTTTCTCTTGTGACATTCTACTGTAGTCTATTTTTTTTTAAGCAGCTGACACAACTTTCAGGTGAATTCACAGTGGTTAAGAATCTGAGAGTACATATTAATTAGTTGGGCTCATACTATTTATAACTATTTGAGGTGTGCATTATCCTTTTGCCTCCACAGGAATCATTATTGCTTTAAGGGCTGGAGCCTACACGAGGCAGCCAAGAGTGTGACAGAGACAGCAGGGGCCCACTCTATAGCTGCTGAGTCCATCTGTCATAGCAAGGGTTTTAGCATTTACTTTAAAATCAAATTTCCATTCCAAAATGTAATTTTTCCAACCACTAATTCTTGCAACATTATATATATTTACTCGGTTGCTATTTCTGGAGCAACTAGTCATGACTAGCTCCACATTAAATTCGACTAAAGAAGTGTGTAGTATGTATGCATTTAATCTGTAGGCACATTAAACTTTGTTATTTAAATAGATTGGAGAATACTGTGTTTCAGGGAATTAAGTTAAATACGTAATTGTCACACACATTCCAAATAGTGTGAGTGACACATTTCTCCCAAGAAATTTATAAATTTATACAGGTAATTTTCAATGTTCAGAAAGAATATCAGTTATGGATTTAAAAATGTTTAAAATCATCCTTAATAACAATAACATTGTTTATATTTAAATGACAGTTAATAGCAATTTTTAATTGATTAAAAATAAAAATCTAGTTATTAGTATTTCTGAAAGTGTGTGTGTATAATGTGTGTATAGAGTATGTATGTACATATGTTAATATGAACCATATCTATAAACACACTGATATGCACTATGTATATATACACACATGTATATGGTGCACATATATAGTGTACACTATATGTATGTGTGTGTAAATACAGTGATGTGGACTACAGATGTGGATTATATCCATATCTATATGTACATACATGTTCCTATATAAAAATGCATTTGTATATGTATAAATTCCTATATGCATTCGTATTTTTGGATATATTTTAAAACCTGTAATGCTTACTATGTGTCAGTCACTGTGCTGTTAGCTATGCAAATGATTTCAACCCATTATTTTCCTCTCTCAAATATTCATTATTCTTTAACTCATTCCAAAAACAGGACATGGGATAAAGAACTTAAAGTGCTGGTTTGAATGAAATTGTAGTTTTATATATGACTGAGAGGATAAAGCAGGTAATGGAGTTATATATTCAATCACTCTTAGTTGAAGACAGTTGTTTTTTAGAATATTTTCCCACCTTATCGCTCAACAATGTATTATTTCTACTAAGAGTGAAATGAAAAGTGATGCAATCATTTGATGGAATGTTTGTTCACTCTGACAGGTAAATAGTCTATGAAGAGAAAAGTAGTGTTGATTTCATCAAAGAAAAACAGTGTTGAAAATCAATCAGCTCTCATACACAGCTAAGAAAAGTCACTGCTTTTCAAGTCATCAAATGCTTTCAGTAAATGTCTAAAACTACAAGATAATTAAAATTTCTTTTATTAAGCATTTTTTGTGGATTTAAAAAGAGAAATATGTCACAGCATATTTTCCCTTTTAGATTTATGTACTTGTATTCAAAATCAGGCGTGAGCAAGACATCTCAGAGCTGCATTTCTGCATAGCCAGAAATACCTATATGAGAGCTGACTCAGGTTCTTGCT
Source organism: Delphinapterus leucas (assembly GCF_059928025.1). Classification (NCBI taxonomy): domain Eukaryota; kingdom Metazoa; phylum Chordata; class Mammalia; order Artiodactyla; family Monodontidae; genus Delphinapterus; species Delphinapterus leucas. The sequence continues at coordinate 48,371,751 of NC_143136.1, read as the reverse complement.
TCCCTGACACCTCTCAGACCAGTGCTCAATATTAACAAGTGGCTTTGCTAAACCAGCAACAAAATGGTCAGAACCAGAATTTGATATATTCTATCAAAGCATAGGCAAAATTACAATTCTCAAACTGCAAAGGATGTGATTCCAAACTTTAGTTTTACATAACAGAACTAAAAAATGCTGACAGGTCTGTGTAAAGTCACATCTTTCTTCATGCAGTCCAGAGTTCCTCACATCCAACACATGTTGCATATTGTATTTTAGGGTACAAAAATCTGGCCTAGACATAGCGATCTGTTCTTAATTATTTTTATATTGAGGCATAGTTAACATAAAGTAAAATTCACCAGGGTTCTTTTCAGTTAAATCTGACAATTGATTATACCTGTGTACCCACCGCTCGTGTCTTGCTTAAAAATTTAAATGGTTCTGTCAGGTGGCCCTATAGAAAATGCCGAACTGAGCAAAATTCCTGAAAAAGCTTATATAAGTTGTAATTCGTATTATTTGTAATTGTTTTGTCTGATAGCATCAATTAATTCATGCTACCTGTATTTTTTGGAACTCCAAACGTTAAAAGAAACATAGCTAAATGAGAAATACATATCTTGAGGATTTAAGTAAAGGTGGCAGATGTGCCCACACTTGTCTTTTTTATTTGCTACAAAAATACTAAGAAGGAAGACCTGAGATATGATAGATAGCCAGAGGTTATTTCTATTCATTCTCAAGGGTTAATCAGCCTTTTACTTGGTGAAGTTTCTTGAAAGTCCCATGTTTTCACAGGCTTCTATGAATCTGCATGTATTCCCCCCCACCCCCACTCCACCTTGATTTGGTCCAGTGATTTGATATTGGTTAAGGTTTTCTATATTTAATATCATGTCATCTGCAAATAGTGACAGTTTATTTCTTCCTTTCCTGAACATGAGATAGTTTGTTTTTAAACACTACTGGGTTCAACTGGCTAATTTTTATATTTATATTCACAAGATGTGTCTACAATATCATTTGTGCTTTCCTTGTGAAGAAAATCTTATAATCAACTTTATAATAATTCTATAATATAATGATATTTTATCTTGTCTACTTTCTGAGACAGTTTTAAATGGAGTGATCATCTATTCTGTGAAAGTCTGGTAAAACTTAGCTTGGGTCTAGCGACTTTAATTATCCACTTATTGCAAATTCATCTGCATGAATTTGCTGTAAATCTTTACAAAGAAATTTTGAAAATCTCTATTGTTTTCCAGTATTTTGTTTATAATATTAATTACATTTTTTTTCTATTCTTTTAAAATTATCAAACTCTAATGTTTATTACTTTCTATTAGCTTTTCAATGAGTCAACTCTTGGTTTTCTGGATTGCTTATAATGCTTTATTGTGCCTTTGCTCCTTTTAATTAGTGTCTTTACTTACCTTTATTTATTTCCTTCAGTATATTCAGATTTACCTGGTTGTTTTTCCTAGATTCTGATGCTGAAAATGTAACTCACTCATTTATTTTTTGGACCTCAAGCACACCGAATTGCAACAATCATATTTTTTTAATGCATGGCACATTCTTGTCAATGGTCCCTACGTGGACTATGTAAAATAAAGCCTTGAGCTTCCACTTTAAACCCATCAAATTGCTAAAGGTAGGAAAAGACCCTCATGTTACAGATGGCTGTTAAAATGTAGGAAAAAATCTCACTCTCTATGGTGATGTAAATTTGGTGTGTACATATTAAAGAGCAGTTTAGAAGCATACTATAAATTTTGGAAAAAGTATATATTACAACACACTGATTTTATTTCTAAATATAAATCCTTGATAAATTCTCGCACAATTAAACAGCAAGATATGCATACAAATGTTCACATCAGCATTGTTGTTACTGCAAAAGAATGAAAACAACACAAATCATTGGAGTCTCAAAAAAGTTCTATTAACCGCTCATTCATTATTTCTTTACCCCATAACTACAAGGAATTATAAGTGAAAGTTTCAGTTCTAATTCTTTCCAAGCTATACTTCGTTCCATATATTGCATTTTTAATTTCAGGAACCACTGTTTTCTAAGTCTTACAATTAGCTTCTTTTAATGCTTCAAATATTTTCCACATTTAATTTTTAAAATCTTTTGATCCAGCAATCCCACTTCTGAATATATATCCAAAGGAAATGAAATCAGGACCTCAAAGGGATATCTGCACTCCCATGTTTATTGCAGCATTGTTCAGGATAGCCAAGATATGGAAACACCTAAGTATCGGTCGATGGATAAATGGATAAAGACCATCTATTTATATTAAATGGATATAAATAAAGAATATGTGGTATATTATTCAGCCTTGAGACTGAAGGAAATTCTTCAATTTGTGACAACATGGATGAACCTTGAGGGCATTATGGTAAGTGAAATAAGTCACATAAAGAAAGACAAACACTGTATGTTATCACTTACATGTGGAAACTAAAAAAGCCTAACTCATAGACACAGAGAGTTAAGTGATGTTTACCAGGGGCTGTGGGGTAGGGGAAATGGGGAGACGTTGGTCAAAACATACAAATTTTCATTTGTAAGATGAATATGTTTTGGGGATCTAGTATTCAAAATGGTGATTATAGTCACCAGTAGTGTATTATATACTCGAAAATTGCTAAGAGTAGATCTTAAATGTTCTCACCACAAAAAAGAAATGGTAATTATGTGAAATGATGGAGGTGTTAACTAACACTGTAGCAGTAATAATTTTGCAATATATAAGTGCATCAAATCGACACAAGGTATACTTAAACTTACACAATGTTATATATCAATTACACCATTAAAATAAAATAAAATCTTTTCAAATGTTATGCAAAGTGTAGTCTCTCTAAGAGAAGTTACTGTTCTAATTGTTGATTTTACTGGCTCAGTATTTATTAGATACATTCCTATATTTTGTATATTTGATTTGCTTCTTTGAGTCAAAAGTTCTCTCAACTTTTCGCTCTCACTCCATCTTGCTTTCCCTCATTCTTCATTTTTTACTCATTTTGCCATTGCTACCACCTGTCCTTCTGGACTCTGGATCCAAAATTATGCCTTTATAACAGTTAAGAATTACTCTCCCCTTGTTAAGGGCATGGAGAAACATTCAGGGAGGCAGTGATAATAAGTGGTTTTATTTAATTTCTAGTAATGAAGTTGATTATTCCCCCTGCCTTCTGAAGGCAACAATTTTGAATTAAAATGAAATCTCAGTTAGAAAATAACAATAATACTAAAAGGTAATAAATAAACACTTTAATGAGTGGGAGAACCTCATCTATACCCCCAGAATCATCAATGAAGCTTGCTCAGGTTTGCTGTCTAAAAAAAATGTTTGTAGTTCTCTTTATCCAGAAGAAGCCTTACTTCTGGCCATGAATAACAGTTTCCTATACAACATCTAGCTAGTTTATTGCATCAACTCTGGTTTAACACTTTATAATTCTTTCATGCTTCAAATCTACAGGTAAGTAGTTACGCTTTTCAAACCCAGGCATATATATTTAGTTACCTATCACTTTTTATATGTAAACTGACATGGTGTGTACCATTTCTGGTCATACCACAAAAAATGTTCAAAAAATGATTCTTCATGCTCTTTCTACTTCCATGATGTAGATGAGAACAATCACCATGAAAGCCAGATGTAAATTGTGGAGAGAAAAAAATGTAAGGAACTTGGAAGTTCAAATTAGAACCTGAAGAAAAAATGTGTTAATCCAAAACAACTATTTTAATTTTTCTATCTAGGAAAGAAGTTTTATTATATTTCACATTATTATACATTTTGGACTTTTTCTTAATAAAACACAGTTAAAGGACAAATAAAGTGGTAGTTACTACAGTAAAACTAATGACATTAAAGCAATATAAAAGCTTAAAACATGGATTTCCTTGGAGGTCCAGTGGTTAAGCCTTCCCCTTCCAATGCAGGGGGTGTGGCTTCAATCGCTGGTGTGGGAGCTAAGATCCCACCTGCCTCGTGGCCAAAGAACCAAAACATAAAACAGAAGCAATATTGTAACAAATTCAGTAAGGACTTTAAAAATGGTCCACATCAAAAAGAATTTATTTTTAAGCTAAAAACAGAAAATTTTGATTGAATAAAGTGACATATGTCAGTAGAGTCTAGAACAGCAGTTGACCCTTGAACAACACGGGTTTGAGGTGTACAGGGCTACTTATACAAAAACAATTTTCGATGGTAAATACTTCAGTACTACAGGGTCTGTGGTTGGTTGAAACAGGATTTGGAAGAACTGCAGATATGGATGGCCAACTATAAATTCATGTGGATTAACCCATTAACATTGTTCAAGGGTCAACTGTATTCTGAAATCTGATTTGAGCAATTAGTATTAAAGGACAAAGTACAGTATTAGGGGCATATAGACCATCAGAACTCTTGTAGGATTAAATGATGAGATAATTTTTTAATAAATAAGTTTTGAATACCCAGTTATATAATTAGATATATTAACATGAAACTCAAGGCTAGAGAAATAAAATTTGGATCCATCAATACAATACAGATTTTTTAAAATTACCATAAGTCTGGGATGATCAAATAGTCTGTGGAGAGAATTCTTAACTATTAAACATTACAAAAATTAAAAGTGCAATAGGAAAACAAAGTATGAGAATTAGAGTGAATAAAGACCAAATTAGAAACAACTAAGGTAGGTGTCTCAACAAATGGTACAAACAATAAGTAAGAGTAGAATGGGAGACAATTGTGTACCAGAGCCCAGTGTTCTAAACACAGATTTACAGTGAAAATTATATAGGTTAGATATCTAAGTAAGATTTCCCATTTTATTCCTAGTTTCAATTTCAGGATCTTTTATATTTCTGATACTCTAAGTGAGCAAACAAATATATATATATACACACACACACACATTCCATGAGCTTCCATAAGTAAATACGAAGGATATGACTTTGTTAAATAAATAGTAAAATACAAAGACACATGCCAGAAGGTAAAGGACTAGGGAAATTATAATGTAAGCATTCTGGGACTATTCCAAGATTTTGCACGCAAGCCAATTGAGCAACTTGACTGTCATATTTTACATCTTTTTTCTGATTATATGTCTTTGACAAGCCAAGTCAACTTCTGGGTCATTTTCATTGGAGAATTTGATGGTCCCAGTGACTGCTGTTGAAAGCTGTCCAGCACTCTGATATTTGTCCAGAGCTGAATAAATGGGTACCAGAAAATAAAATTCCAGCAAATCCACTCTTGCATCAAAAAAACCCTACAAGCTTCTGGATTCCCATACATAAGAAAACTCTGTTCATAAAAGGAATAAAACAAAATTGACACTGATCCTAATAAATGGACTTCTGATTGTGAACTTCAATTTCAAGAAGGCTTAATTTGGCCAGAATTATGCACATTACATGTAGACCTCAGTATAGACTCTGAAATTTTTCTTTTTCTTTTTTTTTTTTTTGCGGTATGCGGGCCTCTCACTACTGTGGACTCTCCCGCCGCGGAGCACAGGCTCCAGACACGCAGGCCCAGCGGCCACGGCCCACGGGCCCAGCCACTCCGCGGCACGCGGGATCCTCCCAGACTGGGGCACGAACCCGCGCCCCCTGCATCGGCAGGCAGACTCCCAACCACTGCGCCACCAGGGAAGCCCAGACTCTGAAATTTTAACCAAGTTTTATCATCAGCTTTACCCCGTCTTTCACCATAGCCTTTCCAATGTGTTATATGATCAATGAAATCTCTCGCCAATGTCTCTCCAAACACTGCCTATCCCATTTTCTCTCCACACCCATCCAGACATACTTCCCTGCCATTGAAGAGAGTTTACCTAAATTACGCCACAGTATTGTTGCCTCAGCATTCATTTTATTTGGTCAACTGGCCTGCAGTGACTTTAAACTGACACTAGCTGCTTATGAATGCCCTAGATAGCAACACAGTCACAAGGAAATTTAAGTTCCTGATATGACTTCCCCAACAGTCTTGTGATGAGTAGTCTCCCTGGCCATCAATGCCTTCCCCTCCCCTCATGAGCTCCTTTGATTAAGACACCCATGGGGCTTACCAAAACCTTTGGGTTTGAGTTGACCAAACTGTCCTTAGCCCAGGAACCCCAAAGTACTCCACCCATGGAACCTAATAAAGGCATGTACCTGAGGTCCTGTCTGTCTCTCTGTCTGCACTCTGCCTTGACCTCCCTGTGTGAGCCCTCAAGGCATGCCAGGTACTTCCTCCAGGATCTGTAATAAACTTCTCTATTTCAGCTTCTCTTGCGGTCTGTTGTTTAACCACTGCTCACCATCCAGCGCCTTGTGCTCCACTTAATGAGTGTTAATTTGACAAATTCATAACCTTCTCTTTATCACCTTTTCCTTAGTTCAGACTATTACCATCTCACCCTGAACAGCATCAACAGATTTCAAATCTCTCCCTACTTCTAATCTCTCCTTTCATTTTATCCTTTATACTACAATGAGAGAAAGTGTTTTTTTTTTTAATTTTGAGTACTTTATCCTGCCCTTCCTTTTCTCAAAAACATACAGTAGCTCCCATCATGTGCAGATTCAAACACAACCCCTTAAGCCCTTTTAACTACTCATTTGGCCTATTCAGCTATTACAACCCCTAATTCTGTACATTTCAGCAGCACACTGTGTGTGAGGAAATCAGCTTTGAGTCTGTTAGAGAGTGGAGGCTGAGGTATGGTTCAGGAGTCCTGGTCACTGACTATGTCCATATGTCTTCCTATCCTCTCAGTCATGAAGATGTTGCTTTGATAAGCCAGCAGAGGTTCATATTGGTAGAGCAAGTCCAAGGAGGAATTTTGTGAAGTATTCCAATAGTGTATAAATTACCCAGAGTCTAAAAGGTCAGGGCAAGGCAAAAAATTAGTTTCCTTCTTAATTCTAGCAGGAAGTGTAATCTGCAGCACAGTAACTTAGATGGAAACAGGTCAAGGGAGTCTCACAAATATAATCTGCAGCAGCCTCTGCTCTGTATAACAACCCAGAGTCTGTACATTCTGTATCTTTGCCATAATTAACCTGAAACTTTATAGCTGGTGTGTGTTGTGAGGGTGGAGGGGAGGGTTGTAGAGTAAGATCTACAATGCCTTAACACATTTTTGTAATTTTATGTATTATTTATCATAGTTATAATTCCTCTCTGAAATTACTGTATAACGTCAAGTCCAAGTGATCTTTCCCCTCTATAAATATCCCTGACCAATTTCTCCACATAAATACCTATGCATACACATATATATCACACACATGTACACATATATATACTTATTGCACTCCTCCCCACTTCTGCAGATTCATGTGTTCCTTACCCTAACCTCCCACTGCACCTCATAAATTGTCTATTTTATAGTACTGATGATAGTAGTAATGAGATAATATTTATTGGTACTAAATACTAAGAAGTACTGTCATATAAGGAAAAAGTGAACAGTAAATGACTTATAATATTTATACCATTATTTTGGCATAATTTCTGAACAGGTTTGAAAAATTTGGAGATACTGACCTGTCACAAAAGTAAATAAGAATATAAATGACAGAAATCTAAAAATATTGTTTTATGACATTGGAAATATTTGCTGTATGAAGTAGACAACCAGTTTTTTTTTTTTCATGAAAAGTAATTCATCATCTGGGTGTACAGATTTACATTTAATTTCCCAGATTATTTTAGACTCTTCAAAATTTCCCATTCCCTTCACTTTTATTGTCCGTAGCCAATTTTTATAGATGCTTACATATTATCACTTACAATCATAATGATATTTTACTAATGTTTAAATTGCCTTAACACAAATTTAAAATAGTGAGTATTGTGTTCTTTTCGATCTCCTTAAGATGATAGTAACCAGTCTTTCTGAAAAATTTTCTTCCCTTTGTATGAAATATTTTCCTCTATGATATTTAAAAAATAACTATATAAGGCAAGTACTTTAATTGTCCTACTGCCTTTTATAAATTTTGTGATGATTCATGAATTGTAAAATAAGATTAGATAATTATTAAAATGTGGGTTATTCCATAAAACACTCTATTGAATATAATATACATTTACATATGTGTATATTTACATATGTATGCATATTTATGTATGTCCAAATATATGTACGCACATATATCTTTATTTTCAAGCAGGATTCCTCAGATAAAATACACTTGTTTATACTCAAAAGGCTAACTCTAATTTAGAGCAAGACACAACATACCTTGAAGTGTAATTTCTGCGCTACACCTGAAATATTACTCTCTGGATAGAATTATTTTAATTGTTGTCATTAATAACTTTCCTACATATGCAGAGTCTCAAATCCCCTTGCCATATTTTATTTAGTAATCTCTGAAGCCAAACTTACTCAAGTCCATATTTAGAAGGTAAATTTTGCAGGAAGAACTAAAATATCTCACTTCAGAATATGTTCTTTTCTAGAAACATGTATGCTTTTAACTAGCTACAGTGCTCTTGGCTGACACCCCTGTTGATTCCGCTAACAGCAAAGAAGCTAGTGTTGCTCTGAAGTCATCCTAGTTATCTTTTATACTTGGAAAATATGGCACTTTGTACTAATTTTATTCTTGGTATGGAAAATGGTGTCTGTTAATGCCCAGAATAGAACAGTGGTGTTTCGGTATTTTGTTAGTGAAGGGCATTTCTTTCCTATCACTTTCTTATTTAGACTAAAATCTTGCAGGCAACTATATTTCAATACTTTACTACAATATGCAATCTAGCTCAGCCCATATGTATGTGTGTATACATACACATATATATATACATATAAATATTTCTGCTCATCATCAATCTTGAATATTTCTTGTAATAGGGAGCTTAACAACTCAAGAAAAGGTATATTTGTTAATTTGAGATAATTTTTTGTACAAAAACCCAGTTTCCTTGGACATCTTACCCTAATAAACAACAAGTCATATTTATTAAATGTTCAAGAATGCAACGAAGAAATTACAGTAAAAGGATTGAATAATTTTAGTCTTCTTGCAGGTATGTTTCATTCCTTGTTTTATTTGAGATAATAAAAAATCAATATCTGACTAGTTTGAACATTGACAAAAGCTGGAACAATTATAAGACATAAAGATTTTTCAAAAAAATAAGACATAATTCATTAAATAAAGTAGCCCTGGAGGCAAATGTCTGACTATTCCAAGGAGTACATATATTGAAGGATTTTCTATCTTGTTTGTAAAACATCCTAACTCCCTTTTATTCCATATTTAACTTCCTTGTATCTTTCATGATGTGTAGTAAACTCTCCTTTCTATTTTCCTGAATCTTTCAACTTTTCACTTTTAATTCTTTTCTATAATGCATTGTTATTATGCCTATGTTTTTTCTCTCATATATGACCTGGGTTTTTTTCTGCCTCATACTATTCTCTGTCTCTCTGTCTCTCTCTCTCTCTGAATCTGTTTGTTTCTCTCTCTGTAGATAGATAGACAGATAGATAGACTGACAGATGATAGGTATTGTACATATATGGATATATATATATATTTCTTCCCAGAAAGTCAGAATAAATTGGAATGCATTTAATAGTAGAAACCTAATCAAATATATTAAAACACTGAAAGAAAGACATTAACTGCTATGAAAATTATACGTAAGACTGATCTTGACAATTTTTTTTAAACATCTTTATTAGAGTATAATTGTTTTACAATGGTGTGTCAGTTTCTGCTTTATAACAAAGTGAATCAGTTATACATATACATATGTCCCAATAACTCTTCCCTCTTGCATCTCCCTCCCTCCCACCCTCCCTATCCCACCCCTCTAGGTGGTCACAAAGCACCAAGCTGATCTCTCTGTGCTATGCGGCTGCTTCCCACTAGCTAACTACTTTACGTTTGGTAGTGTATATATGTCCATGTCACCCTATCACTTTGTCCCAACTAACCCTTCCCCCTCCCCGAATCCTCAAGTCCATTCTCTAGTAGGTCTGCATCTTTATTCCCGTCTGGCCCCTTGGTTCTTCTGACCATTTTCCTCTTTTTGTTGCTGTTTTGTTGTTTTTTAGATTCCATATATATGTGTTAATATATGGTATTTGTTTTTCTCTTTCTGACTTACTTCACTCTGTATGACAGTCTCTAGGTCCATCCACCTAACTACAAATAACTCAGTTTCGTTCCTTTTTATGGCTGAGCAATATTCCATTGTATATATGAGCCACATACTCTTTATCCATTCATCTGTTGATAGACACTTAGGTTGCTTCCACATCCTGGCTATTGTAATTAGAGCTGCAAGGAACACTGTGGTACATGACTCTTTTTGAATTATGATTTTCTAAGGGTATATACCCAGTAGTGGGATTAATGGGTCGTATGGTAGTTCTATATTTAGTTTTTTAAGGAACCTCCGTACTATTCTCCATAGTGGCTGTATCAATTTACATTCCCACCAGCAGTGCAAGAGCATTCCCTTTCCTCCACACCCTCTCCAGCATTTAATATTTGTAGATTTTTTGATGATGGCCATTCTGACCCGTGTGAGATGATATCTCATTGTACTTTTGATTTGCATTTCTCTAATGATTAATGATGCTGAGCATCCTTTCATGTGTTTGTTGGCAATCTGGATATCTTCTTTGGAGAAATGTCTATTTAGGTCTTCTGCCCATTTTAGGATTGGGTTGCTTGCTTTTTTGATATTGAGCTGCATGTGTTGCTTGTATGTTTTGGAGATTAATCCTTTGTCAGTTGCTTCATTTGCAAATGTTTTCTTCCATTCTGAGGGTTGTCTTTTCGTCTTTTTTATGGTTTCCTTTGCTGTGCAAAAGCTTTCAAGTTTCATTAGGTCCCATTTGTTTATTTTTGCTTTTATTTTCATTTCTCTCGGAGGTGGGTCAAAAAGGCTTTTGCTGTGATTTATGTCATAGAGTGTTCTGCCTATGTTTTCCTCTATGAATTTGATGGTGTCTGGCCTTACATTTAGGTCTTTAATCCATTTTGAGTTTACTTTTGTGTATGGTATTAGGAAGTGTTCTAATTTCATTCTTTTACATGTAGCTGGCCAGTTTTCCCAGCACCACTTATTGAAGAGGCTGTATTTTCTCCACTGTATATTCTTGCCTCCTTTATCAAAGATAAGGTGACCATACATGCATGGGTTTTTCTCTGGGCTTTCTATCCTGTTCCACTGATCTATATTTCTGTTTTTGTGCCAGTACCATACTGTCTTGATTATTGTAGCTTTGTAGTATAGTCTGAAGTCATGCAGCCTGATTCCTCCAGCTCTGTTTTTCTTTCTTAAGATTGCTTTGGCTATTCGGGGTCTTTTGTGTTTCCATACAAATTGTGAAATTTTTTATTCTAGTTCTGTGAAAAATGCCACTGGTAGCTTGATAGGGATTGTATTGAATTTGTAGATTACTTTGGGTAGTAGTCACTTTCACAATGTTGATTATTCCAATCCAAAAACATCGTATATCTCTCCATCTATTTGTATCATCCTTAATTTCTTTCATCAGTGTTATAATTTTTTGCATACAGGTCTTTTGTTTCCTTAGGGAGGTTTATTCCTCTTTTATTTTTTTGTTGCAATGGTAAATGGAAGTGTTTTCTTAATTTCACTTTCAGATTTTTCATCATTAGTGTATAGGAATGCAAGGGATTTCTGTGCATTAATTTTGTATCCTGCTACTTTACCAAATTCATTGATTAGCTGTAGTAGCTTTCTGGTAGCATCTTTAGTATTCTCTATGTATAGTATCATGTCATCTGCAAACAGTGACAGTTTTATTTCTTCTTTTCCACTTTGGATTCCTTTTATTTCTTTTTCTTCTCTGATTGCTGTGGCTAAAACTTCCAAAACTATGTTGAATAATAGTGGTGAGAGTGGGCAACCTTGTCTTGTTCCTGTTCTTAGTGGAAATGGTTTCAGTTTTTCACCATTGAGGACAATGTTGGCTGTGGGTTTGTCATATATGGCCTTTATTATGTTGAGGAAAGTTCCCTCTATGCCTACTTTCTGGAGGGTTTTTATCATAAATTGGTGTTGAATTTTGTCGAAAGCTCTCTCTGCATCTATTGAGATGATCATATGGTTTTGCTCCTTCAATGTGTTAATATGGTGTATCACGTTGATTGATTTGCGTATATTGAAGAATCCTTGCATTCCTGGGATATACCCCACTTAATCATGGTGTATGATCCTTTTAATGTGCTGTTGGATTCTGTTTGCTAGTATTTTGTTGAGGATTTTTACATCTCTATATTCATGAGTGATATTGGCCTGTAGTTTTCTTTCTTTGTGACATCTTTGTCTGCTTTTGGTATCAGGGTGATGGTGGCCTCATAGAATGAGTTTGGGAGAGTTCCTCCCTCTGCTATATTTTGGAAGAGCTTGAGAAGGATAGGTGTTAGTTCTTCTCTCAGTGTTTGATATCATTCCCCTGTGAAGCCATCTGTCTTGGCTTTTGTTTGTTGGAAGATTTTTAATCACATTTTCAATTTCAGTGCTTGCGATTGGTCTGTTCATATTTTCTCTTTCTTCATGGTTCAGTCTTGGAAGTTTGTGCATTCCTAAGAATTTGTCCATTTCTTCCAGGTTGTCCGTTTTATTGGTATATAGTTGCTTGTAGCAATCTCTCATGATCCTTTGTATTTCTGCAGTGTCAGCTGTTACTTCTTTTTCATTTCTAATTCTATTGATTTGAGTCTTCTCCCTTTTTTTCTAAATAAGTCTGACTAATGGTTTGTCAATTTTGTTTATCTTCTCAGAGAACCAGCTTTTAGTTTTATTTATCTTTGCTATCGTTTCCTTCATTTCTTTTTCATTTATTTCTGATCTGATCTTTATGATTTCTTTCTTTGTGATAACTTTGGGGTTTTTTTGTTCTTTGTCTAATTGCTTTAGGTGTAAGGTTAGGTTGTTTATTTGAGATGTTTCTTGTTTCTTAAGGTAGGCTTGTATAGCTATAAACTTCCCTCTTAGAACTGCTTTTGCTACATCCCATAGGTTTTGGGTCATTGTGTTTTCATTGTCATTTATTTCTAGGTATGTTTTGATTTCCTCTTTGATTTCTTCAGTGATCTCTTGGTTATTAAGTAGTGTGTTGTTTAGCCACCATGTGTTTGTATTTCTTACAGGTTTTTTCCCTGTAATTGATATCTAGTCTCATAGCGTTGTGGTCGGAAAAGATACTTGAAACAATTTCAATTTTCTTAAATTTACCAAGGCTTGACTTGTGACCCAAGATATGATCTATCCTGGAGAATGTTCCATGAGCACTTGAGAAAAATATGTATTCTGTTTTTTTGGATGGAATGTCCTATAAATATCAAAAGTCCATCTTGTTTAATGTATCATTTAAAGCTTGTGTTTCCTTATTTATTTTCATTTCGGATGATCTGTCCATTGGTGAAAGTGGGGTGTTGAAGTCCCCTACTATGATTGTGTTTCTGTTGATTTCCCTTTTTATGGCTGTTAGTATTTGCCTTATGTATTGAGGTACTCCTATGTTGGGTGCATAAATATTTACAATTTTTATATCTTCTTCTTGGATTTATCTCTTGATCACTATGTAGTGTCCTTCTTTGTCTCTTGTAATAGTCTTTGTTTTAAAGTCTATTTTGTCTGATATGAGAATTGCTACTCCAGCTTTCTTTTGATTTCCATTTGCATGGAATATCTTTTTCCATCCCCTCACTTTCAGTCTGTATGTGTCCCTAGGTCTGAAGTGGGTCTCTTGTAGACAGCATATATATGGGTCTTGTTTTTGTATTCATTCAGCCAGTCTATGTCTTTTGGTGGGAGCATTTAATTCATTTACATTTAAGGTAATTATCGATATGTATGTTCCTATTATCATTTTCTTTTTTTTTGGTTTATTATTGGAGGTCTTTTCCTGATCTTGATAATTTTGAGACAGTTGTTAAAAGTTATTAGAGAGAAAGAATTTCTATCTCTGCTCTGCTTTCTATGATTTTTTTCTTTTTTTTTTTTTGCGGTACGTGGGCCTCTCACTGTTGTGGCCTCTCCCGTTGTGGAGCACAGGCTCTGGACGTGCAGGTTTAGCGGCCATGGCTCACGGGCCCAGCCGCTCCGTGGCATGTGGGATCTTCCTGGACTGGGGTACGAACCCATGCCCCCTGCATCGGCTGGTGGACTCTCAACCACTGCACTACCAGGGAAGCCCTGCTTTCTATGATTTTTGACTTTATCTTAATGTTGCCTCAGTCAAGAGGCATATTCTTCTTTCTTATCCGAAGGATAAGTGGTAATATTTCTGGTGTCTTTTGTGCAAATAGTGGGATTCCATTACTCTCATTGACCTGACTTAGGTCACTTTCCCATAACTGAAATGATTTTTATGGTCAGAGAGTTGAATAATTGATTTTCTTCTCTCAGTTGGGGCTAACCAATGTAGCTCTGAGTGAGCTCAGCACCAATCCTCACCCCCAACACACTCTCTGAATTTGACACAGTGTAAAAGGATTGACTTTCTCAAAGGGAAGTCAATGGTAATAAATGCTAGGGAAAAACTCAACAAATGCCCATGTTTTATGGCGTTTCTCTTAATTCAAACTTTTCTATGCTACTCTACTATTTCTTTCCATTTCCAAACTGCCAACTTAATTCTTCAATTTCAATGAGAAACCTGGTTTGTTTTGCTCTGTAACATATGTTTCCATGTTTGTTCTACCATAGTCTCAGTTATTCTAAAACTTAACAATGTTATCCATGTTTTCTATGAAATCATGGGGCTACACATTCCAAGGTACTACACTTAGTATCAGGTTGGTCTTCCCCAGTTATATAAACTTAAATACACCTAATTATAAGGAAATAAGCCACACATCTCTAAGTTAATTTGTCTTCACTGGGGAGCTCTTCGAAGACTGCTTCTTTTAATGAATACAGGAAAATATGGGAGGAATTTTTCTTATGTAAAAACAAATTCAAAAGAGTAACATATTCTATCACAATAGTTTCATAAAGTTTAAAGTTCAGGCATGCAATTTGTTGACATTAGCAAAGAGAATAATTTAAGGGATTTCTGGAGGAAAAATAAAAGAATGGAGAAATTAAATTTATACTACTGCAACCTGTCTCTGCTTATTACTTCCAGGGAATATGTTTTCTGAGAACTCACCCAGGGAAATAAACTTTTAAACTCTAAAACAGCTATTTCTAACATCTATACAATACATATGGCATTACAAGACCCTGTAAATACATAAACATTTTTACATGGATATGCTAGCTTCCATATTCTTATTTAATATGTAAGATCTTACTAATGTTTTATGTTCATATTATTAATAGTGTTCAGATTTATATACGAATTTTATGGCTCAAAAATTTGAAATACATATATAAAATACTGTTAAGATAAATTTCTCATTGTTTTTCATTTATACACAGTTTACTACATAAATGTTATGTTCAACTATTTCTTCAAGTAAAAATACATGTTAATTTGTTCAGTTATTTTGGCATTTAGTTGAAATTTTTCCATTTTTAATTCTCATACATAAGTTATGGAATAAACTACTTTTAGATATGAGTCTTCCAGTTTAAAGGGTTAATCTAGTTTCAGACAGGACTGTTGTGAAAAGTTTTAGAACTAACCATATCCTGATAAAATTCATGAACTTCAAAAAAAGCTAAAATCTCAGGAGCTTTCATCCAAGAGAACAAATTACCTCTAAAACTAAAATACAATAGTCTCTCAGTTCCAGTATCTTCAACTCTGGAATTCAGAAGACAATGGAATAATGGTGACAGACTACTAAAATGAAAGAACTACAAGAGTCCTGTATTCTTCTAAGTAAATGGCATCATGATCCACAACCACATAGTTTTTCAAGTCCCAAACGTAGGGACTTATACACACACACACACACACACACACACACACACACACATTCTTTTCCAGATTCTTTTCCATTCTAGATTATTACAAGATACTGAATATAGCTCCCTGTGCTATGTAGAATAGTTTACATCTGTCTTAACCCCAACCTCCCACTCTATCCCTCACCCAACCCTCTCCCCACTGGCAACCACCAGTCTGTTCTCTATGTCCATGAGACTGTTTGTTTCATAGTTAGGTTCATTTGTATCATATTTTAGATTCCACATGTAAGTGATATCATATAGTATTTGTCTTTCTCTTTCTGACTTACTTCTAAACTTAATTTTTTAAATTATATTTTTATTTGTTAAATGTCTCTCCATCTCCATCTCCTATGATGTACACTAAATTATAAGTCTCACGAGATCAGAAACCTTTTTTTCTTGTTCCCTGATGTGTAGCTGAAACCTAGAAAAGTGTCTGACAGAATTATCGGAAGAGGAAACATGATTTAAATTTTTGGAATGTATATTAAATTGACCCCATTTAGAAGTTATGAGTTACAAGAATAATTTCAAGAGTACCTGAACAGTACTATTCTCTTTTCAATCTGAGCTGAAGTAGAGAAGGATTCTAAAAAGAATCTAACTTCATAAATTTCATAGTAGTGGGTATTTTTTAAACACATGAGACTCGTTAGCTGATGTCCTTTTTCACCTAATGATTCTTCGTCTCTGAGCTTTCTTGTAATTTCATCTCCCTTAAGGTCACTAGAAGGCTTCAAGCTAGGATATTAAGCTAATCCCAACCAAAACCCCACAATTTCAAGTGGAAGTATCCAACCCAGTAATAAAATATAGAGGTAGAAAAAGACAAGGTTGAATTTACTGTTAGATGATCTTATTTATTCTGGTCTGGGGAAGCAGCTGGGTTTTTTTTGTTTGTTTTTAATGAGTTAAAGTTACCACTTACATATCAAAGTCAATGATTTTTCTTCTCAACCCAAATTATTGGTCATTCATTCGAGTTGATTTAAAGAAAGATACCTAGTAAATCATGTATGATTCTAAGATGGTAAAATCTGTGATAGTGTCCCTAATGTATAAAACATTACAACTGTATGTTTGTTTCACAAATGCTAGAGAGAAAGTGAACAAATTTTAAATAAGTGAATAGGTGAAATGAGTAAAGAGACCTAACATCAGAGAGGTTGAAAAAAAAAAGTGGGCATACAGTAAGAATAAAATATTTCGTGAGGCTTTATTGCTAAATGAATAGACAATTGAGAGATTTGATCACTTTTTTGTTTAGATCATATTAAATAATGATCTAATAATTAAGTATGAAGTCACTTTTTTTTTCTCACTGACCATGATAGGTAAATTTATATCCTTTTAATTTCCACTAAAACCATTTATTTTAGAATAAAGTATAGCAGGATAGAATCTGATTTACATTAAAATACTGAACCCCACTATGAAATTAAATTCAGAAATAATATAACACACATAACTACATCTGTGTGTGTAAGCGTGGGTGTGAAAATCTATGATTCCTTGTCTATAATATAAAAAATAAAACAAGAATCATTTAAAACAATACTACATTAGAAGTAACAAAGAAATAGATTTCTGCTCCTATAAAAAAATAATGAATGTGATAGTTATAAATGCAGACTGATAAAAGTACACTGTATTTGTAATTCAATTTCTATGTGCAGGGTTTCTGATTAACAATTTTTAGTAATGACCCCCAATAACAGCATCAAAAATGTACTATCCTCCTTTTTTTAATATACTAGTTTTATTCTTAAAATTTTTAGTAACTATTAAAATCTTACAAATATAGTTTGTGTTCATTTGTAAGATGAAGCTAGGTTTTAGACCCAGGTCACTGTGGTCAAGTATTTCACCTCTATGACTGATAGGATGTTTAGAAATCTTATTGGACACACAGAACGAATTTTCACTTTTTCAGACTGTTCTGCTATATGTCTGACATATTTGACGTTTTGTCAAAAAGTGCCCCAGCCCCTATTATGACAACCAAACAACCTCTAAGGATACCACTGACCTGGAACAGGGGTTGGGAAAGTATGGCCTGCTGTGCCAAATATGACCTACTGGCCCCTTCTGCATGGCCCATGAGCTAAGAATGGTTTTACATTTGTAAAGAGATTAAAGAAGACAAACAAAACAAAGAAGATTGTTCAGCAGGGATACTTACTATCTGGCCCTAATAGAAAATGCTTATCGATCCCTGCACTTGTTCCACGATGACACATACTCTGTCTCGTTCACCACTATAATAGGACTACAAATGTTTCCAAAACATTGAAGGGACATAAGTAATATGTGTGTAAAGGCAGGAAGGGAGAAACTATGATTAGAGTTAGAAGAGTATAAAAATATAACTCTGAAAGGAATATAGAGATCAAAGCAAAGATGGCAAAGAGGATCAGAATGGTTAAATTAATTCATCAAAGAACTCAGCTAGGGCTGAAAAGCCATTACTTATTTTATCTATGACTTCCAGCACATTATGTATGCTGCATAGGTTTGTATATACGTGTATACAAAATAACACAATTTTATATGCTACTGTACACAAAACGTTATGTGCTCTACAAAATACAATGGTTTGTAACATGATTTTTCTTCTATTTCTATTTTCTTACTATAAAAATAATATTACAATATTAATTAGAATACAATTCTACCAGTATTTTTATATCTCTATCTATATCTACATATAGTCAACAAACCAAGATACAAGACACATTGAAGTGAACTGAGGAAAAAATGTAAGGAAAAATAAAATCTGGACTTAAATGATAAAACTTATGGTATTGAAAAACATGAAATTAAAAACACTATAGAAGGAACCACTGCCAGACAAAAATTTATTAATTCATTTCCCCTTGGTGAAACTCTGCCAGAATTGCATTATGTTGATTAATGGATGGTTAAAGCTAGTTGAGTCTGGTTCACTGAATTACATACAAATGTAACATATTTTACAGATTGGTTTTAATAGTCATAACACTATACTTAATGAGTATTGGTCTTGGCATAACACTTTTAAGAATAGAAATCTCCACGACACTGTGAGTGTAATGTCTGTTAGAATTAGTGATAAAAGTTTGAAATTAAAAAAAAAGATATACTGAACTTTATCCAGATTCTAATTAATTCTATCTGTTATAAGAACCAGTCAGTTGGTGAAGTTTGCCGTATCTTACATCTTATTAAGACTGTTTAGCTACACAGAAACTGCACAAAAGATGTTATTACTTCTAAATTGCTTTGGTGCCCTGAGCTAAAACACAAATTTCCCAGACTAGGTATTACACTATTATTTACTCAGTATACTTTCTCTCTTACTTAATTTTATTGCATATGTAAGACTGCATATGTAATTAGGCACATCTCCATTTCGTTTTGCATTTCCTGTTTGTCCAAGTGAAACCCTGAGATGCAATCTAAGTAAAAAATTATGTGAACAAATGGAAAGTGAATTCACATTGAAATATTCATGCATTTAAAATTGGTAAACTGTTTACCGATGGCAATACAACTAACATATCCTTACTAATCTTGCCTTTAGTGAACTAATTGCATCCCCTTATGATTAGTGTTTGTCTACAAGATGAACATTAGTCAATAAATATTCAAAAACGTGTTTAAAAGTAATGTGCAGGAAGGGTGCATTGTGTGTGCATGGACGTATTTGTATTTATGTATTTAGCATCTTTGGATTTGGTGTGCCTTTGATTAAGACAAATGTGTTTTAAATAAACTTTCAACTATAACTTGCTTGTTTTGATTTTACTGTGCTCCATCATGACTGCATATACAACTCAGCATAGTAATTCTGTATGCAACTTTTAGTAACTCCCACATATTACGTGTACTGCAAAGTGTATAGTGACTTTATTAGGTGGATTTATAATATTTCCATTCTCTGGAAGAGGGGAATGCTTGACCCTCTAGAATTATGAATTTATTTAGACACAATTGAGTATCAAAGCAAAAGTATTCTTGAAATCATTTTTTCTCTCAGTGAATGCCAAAGCATCCATTTAATTCTTTCAAAAATGTAGTAAAATCTTTGGTGCCTAGCTGCAGCATAAGAAAAGCCATATGAAAAAAAAATTGCAGTGGCTATTTGTCAGTTAATATTTTTAAAAGAGGACATTGATAACTAAAATAGGTAAAATATATATAGAATAAAAAGCAGAAGATTCTACAAATGTAAGTCTGATAATTATATAAATATATATTTAACTATTTAAATGTTTTATATGTTTAGATATATTTAAGTATATATAACAGTATATTATATTATTTTTAATTCTCTCTAGTATCTTTGTTAAAATGAATTACTATTTCCCATGGAGCAATTTTAACTTAAAATTAGTTTACAAATAAATAATAAATGGAATCATGGGAGAAGGGGATAATAGAGCTAGCTGTTTTATGATTCTTCCAAAGGATATGGTTTTGTGCTTCCTTGACCTTCTGCAGAGCAATTTTTTCAAGCATTTCAAATATTGAAATAATTAATTAACGTGTCTTACGGTTAGCAACTGAAATACTTAAACTATGAGGACATATTATTTAGATGATAAAAGAATTCATTTGACAACGATTTGACTTCCAAAGGGTATTATTTTAAGAAGCATGTCATTCATTCGATAACTGGGAGTCACACTTAAAGGAATAGGCCCCTACCATGAAGAACTGCCAAATTGTTTAAAACAAAATGCACCTAAAGAAAAGGTGCAATCTTACTAACAGAATATAAAACAAATAACTTAAGCAAATCATTGAATGTTTCTAATGAAAATTTAGCAACCAAACTGATATAACAGATCACCTTCCGCACATTCTCACCTGACCCAGATACAAACCAATGTACAGGCCTAATTATCAAGTTAAAATATCCACTACTGGGAATACTGGATGGTATATTGGGGTTTTGGAAAGGACTTATGTACAGTTATTAAAAAATATTTTTGTATGTATGATGTATGGCATACTGTATCATACTCATTACATATGTCAATTCAAAATGAAGCCTTCCTGTTCCTCTTCTTAGTCAAGTTAATTGATTTTTCTGCTTCACTATAGCACTCTGTTCACAGCTGTTATACAGCATTAATCAAAGATTTCCATACATTAGAGTCATTTATGTATATATCACTCTCCTTTTACACTGGTAAATTCCCAGGTGTACCGAAAATACCTCCCCAAATATGGATCTCAGTTCGTAACAGAGAACTCAGTATCTAGCAGATCCACCATAAATGTGAATTTGCTTGGACTCAATCTAACTGGACTGAACTGAAATCACAAAGGGGTCCTAAGTGCAGTGAATAGCAAATATCTTTGAGAAGATTTTGTTGGAACTCATTTTTCAGTAAAAAGCATAAAAGACATTTATAATATCAGGTGGAAATAAGAAGTTATCACAAAAGAGATACTGAAGAACAGAGAAAAGAATATTGAAGTATAAATGAGAATAATTGCTTCCTGGGTCTATTTGTGAAAACAACAGCTTCAGGATTATGAACAAATGAAACTTTTTTTACTCTTTTAAAATGGTAATATTTATCTTGTAAACTTAATAGAATTCTGATGTAAAAGTTAATATATATGGACATATTTTCTATTACATAAACAACATTACAATGTAAAGTGTTACTATTGTTGCATTTATTATTATAATGTATAATTATGAATAGTTATAATGATATTATATTGGAAAAGATAGTCAATAAATAAAAATTATATGCAAAGGACTGTTTTAGGTGATGAACATTTAGGAGGGGAAGAAACAAAATATCATTTCCCTCATGAATTCTGATTTAGTAAATTATGTTATACAGTATTTTTGCCAGTTTTTGAATAAAAAATTTCAACTTTAGCTCTACAACAGTTTAATTTTATGCAGCTATTGAGAGAGATTCCTTAGAGATATTGCTGTAATAATGAACAGAAAGGAGGTTCACATTAATTGTTTTTAAAGATATACTTGAAAAGACTTCTCTGTAGGCTAACTCACCTTGAGGTTTCTCATTTCTGAGTTATTAAACATTCTATTTGCTCTTTCTCTAAATGACTCTTCATATCCTTTGTTTAAAAAGGAACCAATCCTAACCAAGGCAAACATGGTCTTCACAGTGCTATTTGATCATGCATATGTGGCATACAGAAGAACATGTATACTGAATATACAAAAGCATTCATATTTGTAGAAAAATTAAAAGTGGTGAAATGAAGTCATACTTAAGAAAACAATTAAGAAGTAAAGTAGTGAATGAATGCTGAAGTGAAATACAACTGAAAGACAATTTAAGATAGCCAAATATTGCAAGACAATTCAACATCTAAAGTAAATTACTTATTGAATGAGCACTGTAAAATAATTTTAAACACTTATGTTAAATAGATTTTGATAATATAAATAATATGTTCATGGGACACGACTAAAAGATGTCTACATATATCTACTCGCAATTTTAATTTGCTTCTAAAAAATCATTTGAAAAGTGCAGTTTATGTAAATAGACAATTTGACATTATATATATATATATATATGTTTAAACATAAAATTTACTGTAACAAAGATTTATCATATTCTCCAAAAGAAGAAAAGAGGGCAGTTGCTGGCAGGGGAGGTTTGCCAGGATGTGAGACTTTGGAAGGACATTCTTATTCTATCACATTTTCTTTAGTAACATTTCAAAATTTTGGTGACTCACCATTATCTTTTTTTTTTTTTTTACATCTTTATTGGAGTATAATTGTTTTACGATGGTGTGGTTAGTTTCTGCTTTATAACAAAGTGAATCAGTTATACATATACATATGTTCCCATATCTCCTCCCTCTTGCGTCTCCCTCCCTCCCACCCTCCCTATCCCACTCATGCAGGTGGTCACAAAGCACCGAGCTGATTTCCCTGTGCTATGCGGCTGCTTCCCAATAGCTATCTATTTTACGTTTGGTAGTGTATATATGTCCATGCCACTCTCTCACTTTGTCACAGCTTACCCTTCCCCCTCCCCATATTCTCAAGTCCATTCTCTAGTAGGTCTGTGTCTTTATTCCCGTCTTACCCCTAGGTTCTTCATGACATTTTTCTTAGATTCCATATATATGTGTTAGCATACGGTATTTGTCTTTCTCTTTCTGACTTACTTCACTCTGTATGACAGACTATTGTAATTTTAAAAGTTATGGCACAGAAAATTACCCTTTGAATAAAACAAAATCTAAAGATAAATGTGCTTCAAGCCACGTGGAATTAGCATATGTATTAAAAATAGACTTTGGGGTCATAAAAGATGGATATGCACAGCTTGTAGGTGTCCACAAAGCAACAAGTTGCACAATTCAAATTTATTTCCTATGACATATTACGACTAAAAAACACTGTTGAGTGAAGTGGTGAGAGTATCTTTGCCCAGAAACATAATGTCAAAATACTGCATACTTATTTAATGTTTTCTGTTAAAATACATTATACAAAAAATAGCAGTCATTAATGGAAGGTGGCAGAACTTTTCATGAGCTGTGATGGTGCAAAGTCATAATGGAGCAGTCTGTGTGAGGTAAATCTGCAGGATACTACCTTTAAGACGAGCAGCTTGTTTGGCCAGCAGACCAGCAATAAGTTAGAAAAAAAGTCAAATTTTCAGGATATTTCTTAGAATCCCTTTCACCTTGGAGTTCTGAGACCATGGACCCTCATTAACTTTAGGAATTTGATTATACCATGCATAAGGTAACTTCTAGGCACATTAAGAGGTAATTTTCTATTAAATAATTCATATCTTCTACAAAAGGGAAGCGCCCTTCATTAGGTAGCTATAGCACTAATACACTTCCCATGGGCTGCTTACTGGCTCAGCTGACCGAATCCACAGATAGAGAAAAAGGATAAAGTAAATTTTAGAAATAAGTTTTTGAATTTTTATTTACTTTAATAAAAAATAGAATGTTAAAGTGCTTTCTAAGAATATATTAAGCAGCCATGAATAAAAAAAAAACTGTCATAAAAATGATTCAGAATTCTTCCTAAAAAAGGAATTCTCTCTAAATACAATACTTAACACCAAAATTTTTTCTTAACATCTTTATTGGAGTATAATTGCTTTACATTGTTGTGTTAGTTGCTGCCGTATAACAAACTGAATCAGCAATCAGGATATATATAACACCATATCCCCTCTCACTTGCATCTCCCTCCAACCCTCCTTATTCCACCCTTCTAGGTGGTCACAAAGCACCGAGCTGATCTCCCTGTGTTATGAGGCTGCTTCCCACTAGCTATCTATATTACATTTGGTAGTGTATATATGCCCATGCCACTCTCTCACTTTGTTTCGGCTTACCCTTCCCCCTCCCTGTGTCCTCAAGTCTATTCTCTACGTCTGCATCTTTATTCCTGTCCTGCCATTAGGTTCTTCAGAACTATTTTTTTCTTTTTTTTTTTTTTTAGATTCCATATATATGTGTTAGAATACGGTATTTGTTTTTCTCTTTCTGACTTACTTCACTCTGTATGGCCTACTCTAGATCCATCTACCTCACTACAAATAACTCAATTTCGTTTCTTTTTATGGCTGAGCAATATTCCATTGTATATATGTGCCATATCTTCTTTAATCATTTATCTGTCGTTGGACACTTAGGTTGCTTCCGTGTCCTGGCGATTGTAAATACTGCTGCAATGAACATTGTGGTACATAATTCTTTCTGACTTATGGTTTTCTCAGGGTATACGCCCAGTAGTGCGAATGGTGGGTCATATGGTAGTTCTATTTTTAGTTTTTTCAGGAAGCTCCATACTGTTCTCCATAGTGGCTGTATCAGTTTACCTTCCCACTAATAGTGCAAGAGGGTTCCCTTTTCTCCACACCCTCTCCAGCATTTATTGTTTGTAGATTTTTTCATGATTGCCATTCTGACCGGTGTGAGGTGATACCTCATTGCAGTTTTGATTTGCATTTCTCTAATGATTAGTAATGTTGAGCATCCTTTCATGTGTTTGTTGGCAATTTGTAGATCTTCTCTGGAGAAATGTCAGTTTAGGTCTTCTGCCCATTTTTGGATTGGGTTGTTTGTATTTTTTGATATTGAGTTGCATGAGCTGCTTGTATAGTTTGGAGATTAATTCTTTGTCAGTTGCTTCGTTTGCAAATATTTTCTCCCATTCTGAGGGTATTCTTTTCGTCTTGTTTATGACTTCCTTTGCTGTGCAAAAGCATTTAAGTCTCATTAGGTCCCAACTGTTTATTTTTGTTTTTACTTCCATTTCTGTAGGAGGTGGGTCAAAAAGGATCTTGCTGTGATTTATGTCATAGAGTGTTCTGCCTATGTTTTCCTCTAAGAGTTTTATAGTGTCTGGCCTTACATTTAGGTCTTTAATCCATTTTGAGTTTATTTTTGTGTATGGTGTTAGGGAGTATTCTAATTTCATTCTTTTACATGTAGCTGGCCAGTTTTCCTAGCACCACTTATTGAAGAGGCTGCCTTTTCTCCATGGTATATTCTTGCCTCCTTTATCAAAAATAAGGTGACCATAAGTGTATGGGCTTATCTCTGGGCTTTCTATCCTGTTCCATTGATCTATGTTTCTGTTTTTTTTGTGTGTGCCAGGACCATACTGTCTTGATTGCCGTAGCTTTGTAGTCTAGTTGGAAATCCAGGAGCCTGATTCCTCCAGCTCCGTTTTTCTTTCTTATGACTGCTTTCGCTATTCGGGGTCTTTCATGTTTCCATACAAATTGTGAAATTTTTTGTTCTACTTCTGTGAAAAGTGCCATTGGTAGTTTGATAGGAATTGCATTGAATCTGTAGATTGCTTTGGATAGTAGAATCATTTTCACAATGTTGATTCTTCCAATCCAGGAACATGGTATATCTCTCCATCTGTTGGTATCACCTTTAATTTCTTTCATCAGTGTCTTATAGTTTTCTGCATACAGGTCTTTTGTCTCCTCAGGTAGGGTTATTCCTAGGTATTTTATTCTTTTTGTTGCAATGGTAAATGGGAGTGTTTCCTTAATTTCTCTTTCAGATTTTTCATCATTAGTGTATAGGAATGCAAGAGATTTCTGTGCATTAATTTTGTATCCTGCTACTCTACCAAATTCATTGATTAGCTCCAGCAGTTTTCTGGTAGTATCTTTAGGATTTCCTCTATATACTCTCATGTCATCTGCAAACAGTGACAGTTTTACTTCATCTTTTCTGATGTGGATTCCTGTTATTTCTTTTTCTTCTCTGATTGCTGTGGCTGAAACTTCCAAAACTATGTGGAATAATAGTGGTGAGAGTGGGCAACCTTGTTTTGTTCCTGATGTTAGTGGAAAAGGTTTCAGTTTTTCACCACTGAGAACAATGTTGGCTGTGGGTTTCTCATATATGGCCTTTATTATGTTGAGGAAAGTTTCCTCTATGCCTACTTTCCAGAGGGTTTTTATCATAAAATGGTGCTAAATTTCGTCAAAAGCTTTTCCTGCATCTATTGAGATGATCATATGGTTTTTATTTTTGTTTTCTTTTCCTGTACATGGGCCTCTCACTGTTGTGGCCTCTCCCGTTGTGGAGCACAGGCTCTGGACGCGCAGGCTCAGCGGCCATGGCTCACAGGCCAAGCCACTCCACGGCACGTGGGATCTTCCTGGACCTGGGCACGAACCTGTGTTCCCTGCATCGGGAGGCATACCCTCAACCACTGTGCCACCAGGGAAGCCTCGATCATATGGTTTTTATCCTTCAATTTTTTAATATGGTTTATAACATTGATTGACTTGCATATACTGAAGAATCATTACATTCCTGGGATAAACCTCACTTGATAATAATGTATGATCCTTTTAATGTGCTGTTGGATTCTGTTTGCTAGTATTTTGTTGAGGACTTTTGCATCTATGTTCATCAGTGATATTGGCCTGTAGTTGAGAACTTTTGCATCTATGTTCATCAGTGATATTTGCCTGTAGTTTTCTTTCTTTGTGACACCTTTGTCTGGTTTTGGTATCTGCGTGATGGTGACCTCATAGAATGTGGTTGGCAGTGTACCTCCCTCTGCTATATTTTGGAAGAGTTTGAGAAGGATAGGTGTTAGCTCTTCTCTAAGTGTTTGATAGAATTTGCCTGTGAAGCCATCTGGTCCTGGTCTTTTCTTTGTTGGAAGATTTTTAATCACAGTCTCAATTTCAGAGCTTGTGATGGGTCTGTTTATAATTCTCCCTTGTTCAGTCTCAGAAGACTGTGCTTTTCTAACAATTTGTCCATTTCTTCCACGTTGTCCATTTTATTGGCATATAGTTGCTTGTAGTAATCTCTCATGATCCTTTGTATTTTTGCAGTGTCAGTTGTTACTTCTCCTTTTTCATTTCTAATCCTGTTGATTTGAGCCTTCTCCCTTTTTTTCTTGATGAGTCCGGCTAATGGTTTATAAATTTTGTTTATCTTCTCAAAGAACCATCTTTTCATTTTATTGATCTTTACTATTGTTTCCTTTTCTTTTTCATTTATTTCTGATCTGATCTTTATGATTTCTTTCCTTCTACTAACTTTGGGTTCTTTCTTTTTCTTTCTCTAATTGTTGTAGGTGTAAGGTTAGATTGTTTGAGATGTTTCTTGTTTATTGAGGAAGGATTGTATTGCTATAAACTTCCCTCTTAGAACTGCTTTTGCTGCTTCCCAAATGTTTTGGGCCATCGTGTTTTCATTGTCATTTGTTTTCGGGTATTTTTGATCTCCTCTTTGACTTCTTCAGTTATCTCTTGGTTAATTACTAGTGTATTGTTTAGACTGTATGTGTTTGTATTTTTTACAGGTTTTTTTCCCTGTAATTGATATCTAGTCTAATAACATTGTGGTCGGAAAAGATACTTGATATGATTTCAATTTTCTTAAGTTTACCAAGGCTTGATTTGTGACCCAAGATATGGGTCACAAAACCCAGGTGAATGTTCCATGATCACTTGAAAAGAAAGTGTGTTCTGTTGTTTTCGCATGGAATGTCCTATAAATATCAATTAAATACATCTTGTTTAATGTTTCATTTAAAGCTTGTGTTTCCTAATTTATTTTCACTGTTGTTGATCTGTCCATTGGTGAAATATCAATGAGTCCCCTACTATGATTGTTACTGTTGATTTCCCTCTTTATGTCTGTTACCTTTTGCCTTATGTATTGAGGTGCTCCTATGATGGGTGCATAAATATTTATAATTGTTATATCTTATTCTTGGATTGATCTGTTGATCATTATGTAGTGTCCTTTTTTGTCTCTTGTAATAGTCTTTATTTTAAAGTCTATTTTTTTTCTGATATGAGTACTGCTACTCCAGCTTTCTTTTGATTTCTATTTGCATGGAATATCATTTTCCATCCCCTCACTTTCAGTCTGTGTGTGTCCATAGATCTGAAGTGGGCCTCTTGTAGACAGCATATATACAGGTCTTGTTTTTGCATCCATTCAGCCAGTCTATGTCTTTTTGTTGGAGCATTTAATCCATTTACATTAAGGTAATTATCGATATGTATGTTCATATTACCATTTACTTAATTGTTTTGGGTTTGCTATTGTAGCTCTTTTCCTTCTCTTGTGTGTCCTGCCTAGAGAAGTTCCTTTAGCATTTGTTGTAAAGCTGAATTGTTGGTGCTGAATTCTCTTAACTTTTGCTCCTCTGTAAAGATTTTAATTTCTCTATTGACTCTGAATGAGATCCTTGTGGGGTAGAGTAATCTTGGTTGTAAGTTTTTCCCTTTCATCACTTTAAATATGTCCTGCTACTCCCTTCTGGCTTGCAGAGTTTTTGTTGAAAGATCAGCCATTAACCCTATGGTGATCCCCTTGTATGTTATTTGTTGCATTTCCTTTGCTGCTTTTAATATTTTTTCTTTGTGTTTAATTTTTGATAGTTTTATAATATTTGTCTTGGCGTGTTTCGCCTTGGATTTATCCTGTATGGGACTCTCTGTGCTTCCTGGACTTGATTGACTATTTCCTTTCCCATGTTAGGGAAGTTTTCAACTATAATCCCTTGAAATATTTTCTCAGTCCCTTTCTTTCTCTCTTCTTCTTCTGGGGCCCCTATAATTCGAATGTTAGTGTGTTTAATGTTGTCCCAGAGGTCTCTGAGACTCTCCTCCATTCTCTTCATTCTTTTTTCTTTATTCTGCTCTCTTGGTAGTTATTCCACTGTTTTATCTTCCAGGTCACTTGTCCGTTCTTCTGCCTCAGTTATTCTGCTATTGATTCCTTCTAGAGAATTTTTAATTTCATTTATTGTGTTGTTCATCATTGTTTGTTTGCTCTTTAGTTCTTCCAGGTCCTTGTTAAAGGTTTCTTGTATTTTCTCCATTCTATTTCCAAGATTTTGGGTCATCCTTACTTTTATTACTCCAAATTCTTCTTCAGGTAGACTGCCTATTTCCTCTTTATTTGTTTGGCCTGGTGGGTTTTTACCTTGCTCCTTCATCCTCTGTGTGTTTCTCTGTCTTCTCATTTTGTTTAACTTACTGTGTTTGGGGTCTCCTTTTCTCAGGCTGCAGGTTTGTAGTTCCCATTGTTTTTGGTGTCTACCCCCAGTGGCTAAGGTTGGCTCAGTGGGTTGTGTAGGTTTCCTGGTGGAGGGAACTGGTGACTGGGTTCTGGTGGATGAGGCTTGATCTTGTATTTCTGGTGGGCAGGACCACATCCAGTGGTGTGTTTTGGGGTGTCTGTGAACTTATTATGGTTTTAGGCAGCCTCTCTGCTAATGGGTGAGGTTGTGTTCCTGTCTTGCTCATTGTTTGGCATGGGGTGTCCAGCATTGGAGCTTGCTGGTCGTTGAGTGAAGTTGGGTCTTAGTGTTGAGATGGAGATCTCTGGGAGAGCTCTTGCTGTTTGATATTACATGGAGCTGGGAGGTCTCTGGTGGTCCAATGTCCTGAACTCGGCTCTCCCACCTCAGAGGCTCAGGCCTGACACCCGGCCTGGGCACCAAGACCCTGTCAGCCACACGGCCCAAGTCTACAGTTGCTCCCAAATTCCACTGCCTCAATTTTGTGATGATTCGCTGTCAATTCAAGTATTCCAGAGAGGCAGGGTATATCAAGTTGATTGTGGAGATTTAATCCACTGCTCCTGAGGCTGCTGGGAGAAATTTCCCTTTCTCTTCTTTGTTCACACAGTTCCTGGGGTTCAGCTTTGGATTTGTCCCGATCTCTGCATGCAGGTCACCTGAGGGCGTCTGATCTTCACTCAGACAGGACGGGGTTAAAGGAGCAGCTGATTAGGGGGCTCTGGCTCACTCAGGCCTTGGGGAGGGAGGGGTATGGAATGGGGGGTAAGCCTGCAGCGGCAGAGTCCAGCATGATGTAACAACAGCCTGAGGTGTGCTGTGTGTTCTCCCTGGGGAGTTGTACCTGGATCATAGGGCCCTGGCAGTGGCAGGCTGCACAGGCTCCTGGAAGGGGAGGTGTGGATAGTGACCTGGGCTTGCACACAGGCTTCTTGGTGGTTGCAGCAGCAGCGTTAGCGTTTCATGCAAGTCTCTGTTGTCTGCCTGATAGCCGTGGCTCGCGCCCATCTCTGGAGCTCAGTTGGCTGGTGCTCTGAATCTCCTCTCCTCACACACCCCGAAACAATGGTCTCTTGCCCTTAGGCAGTTCCAGACTTATTCCCAGACTCCCTCCCGGCTAGCTGTGGTGCACTAGCCCCCTTCAGGCTGTGTTCACGCAGCCAATCCCAGTCCTCTCCCTGTGATCTGACCTCCGAAGCCAGAGCCTCAGCTCCCAGCCCCCACCTGCCCCTGCGGGTGAGCAGACAATCCTCTCATGCTGGTGAGTGCTGGTCGGCACTGATCCTCTGTGCGGGAATCTCTCCAATCTGCTCTCTGCACCCTTGCTGCACTCTCTTCTGTGGCTGCAAAGCTTCCTCCCCCACCTCCCATCTCTGCCAGTGAAGGGGTTTCCTAGTGTGTGGAAACTTTTCCTCCTTCACAGCTCCCTCTCAGAGATGCAGGTCCCATTGCTATTCTTTTGTCTCCGTTTTTTCTTTTTTCTTTTGCCCTGCCCATGTACGTGGGGAGTTTCTTGCCTTTGGGAAGTCTGAGGTCTTCTGCCAGCGTTCAGTAGGTGTTCTGTAGGAATTGTTCCACATGTATCTGATGTATTTGTGGGGAGGAAGGTGATCTCCACGTCCCACTCCTCCTCCATCTTGAATGTCTCTCCCCATAAAGTGCCTAATTGGCCGTTTAGATATAATCTTTTGTGAAGTGCCTTTTCAACTATTTTGTTCATTTTTTAGTTAGTTTGGTTCTTCTTTCTGATTTGCAGAATAGTTTTACAGTTTTTTAGAAACAGGTACTGTTAAAGTAGGTTATATGTCTTTTGTTAGATATGGTAAAAAAGCCATGTACACTTGAAAATAATGTATTTCATAGGTTAGGTATAGGTCGTTGATAAATACTGTTGTTCAATTTCCTATATTTTTACTAAGTTTATGTTTGCTCCTTATGTCACTTAATGAGACTATTATATTATCTTCAAATATGATAAGCATTTTTCTATTCCTCCTTCCAGTTTTGTCTGCTTTGCTTTATATATTTTGAAACACTATTGTGCATTTCTGTTTAACTATTTCATCACCGTGAAATGTCCTCCTTAATGTCCAGTAATATTTCCTGCATTAAATTCTACTTTTTGTGATGTTACTATAACTGCCTTTATTATCCTTACTTTTACTTTTAATGACATATTTTTCTTTTCTTCCATTTATTTACTTTCTGCCTATCTGTGACCTTATTTTTATAATATATTCTCTTTTTAATAGCATACAGTTGGGTTTTGTTATTTTGTGTATTTTTCCCATTCCGGCAGGCAATCTTTATCTTTCGATTAATGAGATCATCCCATCTTTATTTACTGTAATGACTGACATAGTTCCGTTTAAATCTACAATCTCACTATCTGTTTTCTATTGTTCCAACTGTTTGTTGTTGTTGTTTTTCCTTTATTCTTCCCTTCTTTCCTTCTTGTATAGGACTAATATTTTTAAAAATTCAATTAGTACTTTAATCCATTTTGAGTTTATTTTTGTGTATGGTATTAGGGTCTATTCTAATTTCATTCTTTACATGTAGCTGTCCAGTTTTCCAGCATCACCCACTGAAGAGACTGTCTTTCTCCATTGTATATTCTTGCTTCCTTTGTCATAGATTAGGTGACTATAAATACGTAGGTTTATTTCTGGCCTTTCTATCATGTTCCATTGATCTATATTTCTGTTTTTGTGCCAGTACCATATTGTTTTGATGACTGTAGCTTTGTATAATAGTATAGTCTGAAGTCAGGGAGCCTGATTCCTCCAGTTCCGTTTTTCTTTCTCAAGATTGCTTTGGCTATTCGTGGTCTTTTGTGTGTCCATAAAAAATTGTAAAATGGATTAAAGACCTATATGTAAGGCTGGAGACTATAAAACTCATACAGGAAAATCTAGGCAGAACACTCTCTGACATAAATCACAGCAAGATCTTTTTCGATCTACCTCCTAGAGTAATGAAAATAAAAACAGAAATAAACAAGTGGGACCTAATTAAACTTAAAACCTTCTGTACATCAAAGGAAGCCATAAACAAAACATAAAGACAACCCTCAGAATGGGAGAAAATATTTGCAAATGAAGCAACAGACAAGGGATTAATCTCTAAAGTATACAACCAGCCCATGCAGCTCTATGTGAAAAAAACAAACAAACCAATTAAAAAATGAGTGGAAGATAGAAATAGACATTTCTCCAAAGAAGACATACAGATGGTTAAAAAGCACATGAAAATATGCTCAACATCACTAATTATTAGAGAAATGCAAATCAAAACTATAATTAGGTATTACCTAGCACCGGTCAGAATGGCCATCATCAAAAAATCTACAAACAGTAAATGCTGGAGAAGGTGTAGAGAAAAGGCAACCCTCCTACACTGTTGGTGGGAATGTAAACTGGTACAGTCACTATGGAGAACAGTATGGAGGTTCCTTTAAAAGTTAAACATAGAGCTACCATATAATCCAGCAATCCTACTCCTGGGCATATATTTGGAGAAAACCATAACTTGAAAAAATACATGCACCCCAATATTCACTGCAGCACTATTTACAATAGCCAGGACATGGAAGCAACTTAAATGTCCATCAACAGATGAAGAAGATGTGGTACATATATACAGTGGAATATTACTCAGCCATAAAATGAATGAAACAATGCCATTTGCAGCAACATGGATGGACCTAGAGATTGTCATAGTGAGTGAAACAAGTAAGACAGAGAAAGACAAATGTCATGTGATTTTGCTTATATGTGGAATCTAAAAAAAGGGTACAAATGAACTTATCTACAAAACAGAAATAGAGTTACAGATGTAGAAAATAAACTTACAGTTACCAGGGGGTAAGCGGGGGGAGGGATAAATTGGAAGATTGGGATTGACATATATGTACTACTATATATAAAATAGATAACTAATAAGAACCTTTGTATAGACCAGGGAACTCTACTCGATATTCTGTGTTGGTATATATGGGAAAAGAACCTGGGGAGGAGTGGATATATGTATATGTATATGTATAACTGGTTCACTTTGCTGTACACCTGAAACTAGTGTAACATTGTAAATCAACTATACCCCAATAAATTTTTTTTAAAAAATAAAATTAAAAAAATTCAATTTGGAGACCTCTGATATCCAGTTCCACATGTAAAGAGCATGGAAGTCACCACTCTGTCCGAACAAAAAGTAAAAAGCTGAACAGAACAAAAAATCAACAACTCTTCTTGGATCCATAAGAGGGGAGAAGACACAGAGCAAAACTGGAGAGACCGTGGAAAAAAGTGAGTAATGGCTCACTGAAGCAGAGACTCAACAGTTAAAGCTGCCGTGGGAACCAGTTCCAGGGTAGGAAAGTCTGAACTGTGATTGATGAATTGCTGAAAGCTCAGTGTGGACAACCATGAGAATTAAGAACTCCAGGGGGACCTGGTCACAGGGAGTCCCCCACAAAAATGTGAGATTTACCTCCAGGTGCTTAACCAGATTCCTACAGTAAATATTAATGAAACTTCCCCTCAAGGCTTTCAGCAAGCGGAGGAGAAAATAAACCATTTTGAAATACACCAGAGCACTCTGTTTATCTTAACAAGGCCGGCCCTCAGGGGAAACTAGTTAAGCAGAGTCTAACCTACTGGAGTATTAGTATAGCCTAACTGATACGGGGATAGGAAATACCCAACTCCAGCTGGTTCTATCCTTCCACATGGGAGATGGGAACTACTTAGTCCAGCCCTCTCCAGTTATCCTGTCTCACCAAAGTGGGGAGAAAAACTGAGACACACCTGTGAAGTTCATAGTCCAGAGGCATAGGTTCACTAAAAGACTGAGACCTGAGATTTAATCAGAAGACTGTAGAACATTTCCCTCCCTCCATACCTCACCAACACATTACTAAAGCCCTATTTACAGCAACTCCTTTTACCTGGTACATCATGTCTGGCTATCGAGAAAGATATTACAAAAGGTAAAAGCACCATTTAAGGAGACACACATGGCAGAGATGTTAGAAGTATCAAACTAGGAATTTAAAATAACTATGATTAATATATTAAAGGTTCTACAGATAAAGTAGACAACATGCAAAATCAGGTGAGCAATATAAACAGAGAGACTGAAATCTTAAGAAAGGATCAAACAGAAATGTTAGACATAAAAGAAAAAAAAAGCTGTAACAGAAATGAAGAATACCTTTGATGGACCTATTAGTGGACTGGACATGACTGAGGAAAGAATCTCTGAGCTAGAACATGTATCAATAGAATTCTAAAAAACAAAAAAGCAAAAAGAAGAAAGGTGGAAACAAACAAATAAAACATCCAAGGATTGTAGGGCAACTACAAAAGGTGCAACATATGCAAAATAGGAATACCAGAAGGAAAATAAAGAGAAAAACAAGAACAGAAGAAATATTTGCATCAATAATTACTGAGAATTTGCCCCAATTAATGTCAGGCATCAAAGCACACATCCAGAAAGCTTAAAGAACACCAAACAGGATAAATGTCAAACAAACAAATAAAACAAAAAACAACCCTACATATAGGTATATCATCTTCAAGCTACAGAAAATCAAAGATAAATTAAAAAGCTTAAAAAAAGAAGAGGAACAAAGGTAAGAATTACATCTGGCTTCTCAGAAACCACATAAACAAAAAGAGTGTGAACTGTTGAGAAAAAACAAAACAATTATAAAAGTTAATATATAAAGGAGCCTAGGGGACCTTCCTGGCAGTCCAGTGGTTAAGACTTTGCCTTCCAATGCAGGGGGTACAGGTTTGATCCCTGGTCAGAGAGCTAAGATCCCACATGCCTTGTGGCCAAAAAACCAAAAACATAAGACAGAAGCAATATTGTAACAAATTCAATAAAGACTTTAAAAACGGACCACATCAAAAAAAATCTTAAAAAAAATATATGAAGGAGCCTATAAATATATATAGGCTTTGAATATTCAAATAGCTCATAATCTCACTATTGCTTTAGTGAGGGCCTTCCAATTGTTTCCAAAGTACCATTTTTTCTCTTTGTTCTCCCACTGGAACTCTGGAAAGTTTTCCTATTAAGTTAATAGTCACCAAAACACAACTTCTAAGAGTTGTCTAATATTCCCTTCTCTAGATGCAACCATCTTACTTAATTGATGCCATATTTTAAGACACCTAGGCTGTTTTTATTTTCATTATTTTAGATGCTTCTCTGAATATTCTTTTACAAAAATTTGAATCTGAATTTATAATTATTCTCTTAGAGATAATTCCTAGATCACAAGTTATGGATTTTTGAGCCTCTGTAAAAGGGCAAATTGCTAATCCAACAGACTATGCAAAATTAAAAGCCACAAATGGCACAGAACTTATATTACACTCTCACTAACACTATTAATTATTCTATTAAACTTTGTCAAAATAACACATGAAAATTGTTTCAATTTGTATTTCAGTTATTTCTAGTGTGCTTAAATATGTTAAAAGACATTCTTATTTCTTTTCATATAAATTAACTCTCTGTTCTTCCCCTCCCCTTTTCTCTCTATTGAGGTATCTACTTTTCTCCTAATGTTCTGTAAAGTTTCTTTATATAATAAAGATATCAATGATTTGCCACAAAAAACAAAACAAAACACTAACCTGTAATTCTGTACCCTGAAAAATTATCTTACTAAAGTGAAGGAGAAATAGAATTTCTCAACAAACAAAAATTGAGAAAATTTGTTGCCAGCAGACATAACTTGCCAAAAATATTAAAATAATTACTTAAGAGAGAAGTAAAATCATTTTGGCCAGGTACTCAGATCTACATAAAGAAACAGCATCAAAAAAGGAATAAGTAAAGGTAAAATAAAAACTTTTATTTTTCTCATCCTTAGTTTCATTAACAAACATTTTCAAAATAATGGCAACAATATATTCAATCAAGCTCACAAACTATAAAACGTTTTTTAAGAAGTATAACTGATATGCTAAGAGAAAAAATGGAATCATATAAAATGCTCAGTTAAAACCACAAAAGCCAGAAAATGAATGGAAGACAAAAATAGGAACAAAGCAAAATACAACAAATAGAAAACTGTAAGGAATATAGTAGATACTAATCCAAGTATATCAGTAATCGCTTTGAATGTCAATGGTCTAAATGCACCAAGTAAAGCCTGAGATTTTCAGAGTTGATCAAAAAACATGATCCTAATATACGTTGCCTACAAGAAACCCACTTTCAATATAAAGACACGTATGGATTAAAAGTAAATGAATGGAGGAAAATATATCACCCTAACGCTAATCAAAAGAAAGCAGAAGCAGGTAGACTAACTTCTAAAAGAACACACTTCAAATTCAGTAACATGATCAAAGATTTTTTTAAAAAGGCATTAAATAGGGCTTCCCTGGTGGCACAGTGGTTGAGAGTCTGCCTGCCGATGCAGGGGACATGGGTTCGTGCCCCGGTCCGGGAAGATCCCACATGGCGCGGAGCGGCTAGGCCTGTAAGCCATGGCCGCAGAGCCTGCACATCCGAAGCCTGTGCTCCGCAACGGGAGAGGCCACAACAGTGAGAGGCCCGCATACCACACACACACACACAAAGGCATTAAATAATGATAAAGGGGCTGATTTTCCAAGAAAACATAACAATTCCTAATGTGTATGCACCTAGCAACAGAGCATCACACTATGTAAGGCAAAAACTGATAGAACTGCAAGGAGAAATAGATGAATCCACTATCATAACTGGTGACTTCAGCACCCTTCTTTCTGAAATGGAGAGGTTCAGTAGGCAGAAAATCAGTAAGAAAACAGTTAAACCCAACAGCACCACCAATCAACTCTGTGTAACTGAAGTCTATAGAGTTCTTCATTCAACATCAGAAAACACATTTTTCTCAAGCTCACATGGAATATTCACAAAGATAGACAACACTGTGGGTCAAAAAACACAATTGAGCAAATTTGAAGAAAAGAAATTACACAATATCTGCTCTCAGACCACAGTGGTATTAAATCTAGAAATCAATGACATAATGATAACTAGCTAATCCTAAATACATGGAGATTAAACAACACACTTCTTAATAACACATAAATCAAAGAAGAAATTTCAAGATAAATTAAAAATATTTTAAACTAAATGAAAATGAAAACTCTATTTTGAACTAAATGAAAATGAAAGCTCTATCAGAATTTTTGACATGAAGAGAAAGCAGGACATAGAAAGATATTTATAGCATTGAATGCCTACCACAGGAAAGAGAAATACTTAAAATCAGTAATCTAAGTTTCTACCTTGAGAAACTACAAAAAGAACAAATGAAATCAAAAGTAACCAGAGGAAGAGAAATAATAAGAATTAGAGCAGAAATCAATAAAACTGAAAATAAAAAATCAATGAGAAAATCAAGAAAAACAAGTTAGTCCTTTGAAATGATAAAAAATTGATAATGCAATAGCGAGGCTAAGAAAAAAAGAGAGGGAATGTATTACTAATACAGTTATAAAAAAAATGAAAGAGAGGACATAACTACAAATCCTATGGTCATTACAAGAATAGTAAAGAAATATCATGAACAACTCCATGCCCACAAATTTGATATCCTCTAAGTATTTTAATAAACATTAAATAATAATATTTTAATGATTTTAATATTGCTCATACAAGGAAGTAGTGCAGCCTGTTTTAAAATATCACATAAGATTGATGGAAAATGAAAGTAACAAGCTTGGAAAATCAGAGTATCTATAGATTGTTTTTATATTTTCTATGGTCTAATAACAATTATCAATGAAGTTATATATTGCATATGTATGATTTTATTAGAAAATATCTTATTAATTTGATTGACAGTACGTATTGATATTTATCTTCCATCAATATATCAGACCTGGAATCCATTTCTTTTATCAAAAGTTAAATTTAAATATTTATTCACAGGATAACCTGTTAGACTGGCTACTCACATAGCATTGAACATAACTGTTGAAAATACAGTCTCAATGATTCATTTTGGAAAAAAAATGTGAGTATTATTTGCTTGATGAAATTGTTATAAATATCTTTTGCCATTCCCATCAATATACTTCCATGAGACCAGTTTCTCTATGCTGAATTACTATTGTATACTAAGGAAAAAAGTTAATAGGTTTCAGAGTGATTCTCCATATTAATCATCAATGTGCTGACAAATGCTAATGATGATTTAAATAAAAAGAAATCTGACAATTAAACATTAGATTTAGCAAGAGTAAGCTCATTGGTGACTTTGGCAAGAGCAGTTTAAATGAAGAAGTGGAAGCAAAACCAAACGTTTTAAATTAGTTTTAGGGGAAAAGGGATGAGAAAAATTGGAGACTGCCTAATTGCTCTTTCAAGTATCTTAGCTGTAAAGGGAAGAATAGAAGTTATGTTATTTATAGAGTGAACAAAGTTGCAGGGAAGGAATAACATACTTATACATGGTCAATTGTTATTTTGCTTATAAAACATTCCGAATTCCACAAAACAAACGTTAAAATACATCTTAATAAGTAATTAACATTTTCAACATATGCGTTTTTTTAGCCTAATATATATTTTTTCCTAGTTGGTGCCGATAACATAGTCACAGAATAAAAGTAGAATAATTTGAAATAACTACAATAAGAGAACACTAGTTCTGCCCACATTTAATGAGATGACACTTCTTTTTAACAGAAACTAGAAGTATAGCATATGTCTAATTAGAGAAAAACTGCTGATTCCATTAGAACAAGAATTTCTGCCTCCTAATGAAAATTCATTGTTGCATATAATAATCACTATTTCTATTACGTTGCTATAGATTTTTACCCTCTAGTCAAATATGCTTTCTCAAAAAATATTTCAATTAAAGTATATGTATATATAGCATATGTATGTAAATAAGGAGATTTATAATATTCAACTAAATAATTATATAATACATACCACCTCACACAAATCAATAAAATATTATAACTCTCACAATTATATCTATGTATAGAAACTATTTTTCTAACCAAATATATTTTCCTCAAGGTAGGTATATATTGATTAAGCATTTACCATGGTCTTACACAAAAATCACAACATTGGATATTGGAAGGTCATGTCTGTACTAAGTAAGATGGTGGCATCTACAAACTCCCCTTTCCACTTCCTTTAGACATAGGAGTTCTTGGTCAGTTACCAAAATGATAAATGAAAACCATTTAAGTAACTATTCTTTTGAAAAGTTTTTTTTTCAGCTGAAAAAATTTAAATAATTATGTACTACATAATTTTGGAAATTCAAAAAATTTGTCAGAGAGTATAAAAACTTTATTGAAGGCCTCAAGAGCATTTATTAATAGTATTTATGAAACCATTAAGAGTACTGTACGAGTACCTCTTACTACAGTGACTAGGGATGAAAGTCTATATATCTATAGCTGTAGTATATATAGATATTCTATCTAGATGCTTTAGTCTCTGCATTGGACTAATACACAACATTAAAGAGAGAAAAAAACACCTTTAGAAAATGTATCTAAAGCCATGATTTCAGAATTATAGTTCTAAATATGATTTGAATTTGTAATAAATTTTTCTGAAATTTTCTTAGGGTCTTATAGAATTGAAAAATCATACATGTGGTTGCTTTCCTTCTAGAATCTACTTTTCATCCTTTTCCTCTTGCAATCTTCCTAAATTAGTAAATGGTAACAATATTCACCAAATTACTCAGGTCAAAAACATAGAAGACATTCTTGATTCATTCTATTGCCCACTTCTTTGGCAAGCTACATAATTCCTCCTCACCTGGATTATGAAGGGAAAATTATCTTGACTGGGATCTGTTCTTCCATTCTTGACACCTGCAATCTATTTTCCACACACTTAACCAAAGCAATATCTTAAAACTACAAATCTCACTCTATTTAAAACTGCTTTTCATCTACAAAATTCCAATCTGCATATTATGACCTATATTGCTTGCGTCTGATGACTCTTCTTCCACATCTTTAGCCACTCATCCAACTGCTTGTTGTGCTGTAATCATATCAGTCTTCCTTCTGTTACTCTGTGAGGTAAACTAGTTCCACGTTGAGAGTCTTCCAATTTTTGTTCCCTCTGCCTGAAACACACTGTCCTCATGTTTTCCTTTTGTGACTTAGGTCATAATACAATGTCAGCACTCCAGAGGATTGTTCCCGACCAAAAGTCATTCCTTGACCACACTCAAACCTGACTGAAAAATCAGAGATCCCTTGTACAGTTCACCCTTGAATAACATGGGGGATAGGGGGCACCAACCCCCACACAGCTGAAAATCCAAATATAACTTTTGACTCCCCCAGAACTTAACTACTAATAGCCTACTGTTGACTGAAAGCCTTACCAATAACATAGTCAACACATATTTTGTATGTTATATGTATTATATACTGTATTCTTACAATAAAGTAAGCTAGAAAAAAGAAAATGTTATTAAGAAAATTTTAAGGAAATGAATTATAAGGAAAAGCATTTACAGTACTGTACTGTATTTATCGATACTATAAGTTTATGTCATCTGTTTACAAAATGAATTGTCTGTCAGTACCTACATCAATATTGTCTTACATGAATCAAAACATTGTAGATGTTACACGTATTAACATTGACATCAGAAATGAAAAGATAATGTGAAAAAGAAATTCATGTTTATTTGCAGGTATAATGATTCATGCATTGATAACAAAGCAGCAGCAATATGATTGCTTTGGGGTAGCTTAGTGTAATCAATATGATTGCCTCATGGTAGCCTAGCCTATACACTAATGAATGAATTGTTATAAAATTTTTATTACATATGGTATTGCAGTCATATTCATTATACAGTATTAGAAAATTTAATTTCTTAAAAAAAATTACTTAACCTGTGATGATAGGTTGATACACAGTTTCTCCAATTATAAGAAAGAGGGGCATACTGTACAGTAATCTAATTCCTTAAAAGCAAAGTTACTAAACAGTAAGAAAACTAACACATTGGTCATTTAATATTAAATACCACTCATGCATATGTAAGGATAGACTAGTATATACATCTATTTTATTCATTCATGACATATCAAATTTTTCTTAATTTTTTCAATATTTCTAGACTATGTGGTTCATTTGCAAGATTTTTCAAATTGTTACAAATCTCCAAAAATTTGTCTCATATATTTATTTTAAATAATCTGCATATAAGTAGACCCACACAGTTCAAACATTTATGTTCAAGGGTCAACTGTATACTTTTTCATTTCCTCTCAAGCAGGGTTTGCCACAACATAGACACAGAATATGTATCTTATAGATGAATAAATATGATTCACTAATGTATGTAATTCTTAATTTATGGATTTTCTAATTAGTATAAAATTGTGGAAAGGAAAGGAGAATGCTGTAGGGGAAAAGGCATAGACTCTCCTATCAAATACTGGAACTCAAATCACATCTTTTCCATTTATTCACTGTATGGGAAAATATATATAACACTACTAGACTTTTTCTACAAAAAAATAGCTTTCTAAAAATAGTATTTAATAAATAAAATAAAATTGCACTTTATATGTATGGCACTACTTAGAGCTGAATGAATATTAACTTAATCTCTTCTGTGTGTGTATGATTGCTTAAAAATGTCTTCTTCAGATATCTACGTTGTCTCATGCAAGGGAAATTGTTAGGTAGTGACTATATTCAGAAGGAATAAATATATATTTAACTGCACTGAAGAAGAATAAAGAATTGAAAAGTTTTGCCTAAAATTGGGCTTGTCACTAGATAGTCATGGATATTAATCATACAATACAAATAAGCACAATTTAGAAGCCTTCAAAACACTTGTCACTTGTATTTTTTTCTACATAAAGTCATAAAAGCCATTTGTTACTATATGTGTGTTTACAGGTTAACAGCAATTTAATGTATATCACGTTTAATAAGAGATATGAAAATGAATAACTTATTATCTAAATATAGAACAATTTGCTAATTTCCTTCTGAACAATCCAAATTGTTTCCAAAGATACATATATAACAATAGTTCTAATTTTTTAATTTACAGAAAGAAATCTGATTTCTAACAGCAGACTTAGAATCTTCTTTCTCAGAGGGCATATCCTTCATGTTCTGTATTGAACAATTAATGTCATTAGAGGATAGAGAATTAATAGCTGTCATTAGAAACATCTGGAGAATTTCAGCACCACCATAACTGCTGCTAACTTATTCTGCCCAAGTGGAAATCAAGGTTATATCCTTTATTATTGCTTTTAAATTGCCTTCAACAAGTTTATGATTATCCAAATGAAAACTGTTTTGGAGATTCAAATTTGGTTGTTACTCAGGAGTAGTAGAAACACTAGATTATTAATTCAGTTTAATAAAAATTATCTTGACATAATATCAATTATATAGGAAAACAAATACTGTTTTTATTTTCTGCAGTTAGAATGACAGAATGTTATATCCTTGTTATTGCCATTATTCCTAAGGCCATCAAGAGAAAGTAAGTGATTTTTCACTATCTCTGCAGTTGATACAGAACCATGTAGCCTTGGAATTGTTTCCTCATATACAGAATCACATAGTGGTAATCTAATTCATTAAGACAGAAGAGGTAGTATTTAAATATGTCATTTCAATTGATGTTCAGTTCTTAAATTATTAAAAAAGCTATTATAGAAAACAGATAATATTTAAGCAATATATTTAAATTCATACCAACTAATTTGTTAACTTTATTATATATGCTGCCTTAATTCTGAAGGTGCAGAAAAATAGAGTTCATCTAGATTAAAATATTTGATATATTTTAATAAGTCATAGGATAAACTGGAAAACTAAAGGAGGCAAATAAAAAAGTATGTGATATGAAAGTAGTGGAGGTGTAGTTCTGCCAACCTGGTAGTTTGAGAGTTACGAAACTATTAATAATGTAATAGGATCTTCCATACATTGTGGTGGCCCAAATTGCTTTTATTCTTTAATTATTAACTTGCATTTTCTACTAAAAATCTACATGTTTAATCATCAGTTCTCTTTGGAATTATAATTATTTTTCAACCATTTCATGCAGTTTCTTTACCTTCAACTTAAAATTTCGAGTATTTTGGATAATTTTTTCAGAAAATATCACTAATTATGTAATTTGTGCCTGATACAAATCTTTTGTTGTTCCAAGGATAAACAAAATTTTTGTAAATTACTACAGTTTAAAAATTATTTTCAGGGCTTGCGTAGTGGCACAGTGGTTGAGAATCTGCCTGCCAATGCAGGGGACATGGGTTCGAGCCCTGGTCTGGGAAGATACCACATGCCGCAGAGCAACTAGGCCCGTGAGCCACAACTACTGAGCCTGCGCGTCTGGAGCCTGTGCTCCGCAACAAGAGAGGCCGCGACAGTGAGAGGCCCGCGCACCGCCATGAAGAGTGGCCCCCGCTTGCCGCAACTAGAGAGGGCCCTCGCACAGAAACAAAGACCCAACACAGCCAAAAATAAATAAATAATTTTTTAAAAAAACAGCTATTTTCAAACACTAACATCCATTGAACCATTTTTATGTGCCATTTTTATGTATATATATATATACATATATATACACACACACATATATATATACACACACAAATATATATGTATATATATACATACATATATATATCAACTTTTGCCGCTGGCCCTGATTCCATTCATTAATTGTGCAAAGAAGTGTTTATTAACACCTACATATCTGGTATTTCATTAAACATATTGGTTGACAACAAAATAAGCATAAGAAAGATTAAAATGCCCTAAAACAGTTTACTATCCATTGAAGGAGATAGAATTTACATATGTGAAATCATTAGACAATTACCAACAGGCAACATCATGGGTTCTGTTCATCAGTTTACCATAGAAGACTTCAGTGTAAGCTAATATTTTGAAGAAACTCTTTTTATAAATAACATGCATTCTATCAATGTGATTATTTTCCCAAGGCCATACATTTCTTTTAAAACAGACGTTTATTTTCATAAGTAATATTCAAGCCACAAACTTACAGTATCGGTTTTAATGAGTTGGCACAGTTGCCTCTTTCACAGATTTATAATTAAGATATCCTCTGATTATTTAGCTTCTTTCCTTAAGTAATTTAGTCATGAAGTT
Source organism: Delphinapterus leucas (assembly GCF_059928025.1). Taxonomy (NCBI): domain Eukaryota; kingdom Metazoa; phylum Chordata; class Mammalia; order Artiodactyla; family Monodontidae; genus Delphinapterus; species Delphinapterus leucas. Next base: position 48,327,117 of record NC_143136.1, on the reverse strand, counting down.
TGAGGTTGTATACAAGTATTATTTTTGCCATCAGTGTTTGTATGATATTTTACTTCTGAATTAAAAAGTATAATATGCTGAATGTCAAATGGCAGTTTAAAATAGGTAAACCAAAGGGATTTTGGTGGGGTGGGGGCTTGGGAGGTCAAACCACTTGAATTGATTCCCAGCTTTGTAAAGTATTAACTGTATGATTCTAATCATAATGTCTTCATTGTCCTTTAGTTTTCTCTTCTATAAATTAGGGGCATTACCTTTCTCACGATATTGTGAAATTAAGTAACTGAATATAAGTAAAAAATAAGGAATCCGGGGGTATATGGAATGCTAGTCATTAATAAAATTATAAATTTAGTGGCATTGACACCAAGCAATAGAAAGCGTTTTCTTAGATTACACACATCCAAACGCATTATATTATTCTAAGGGAAAGAAATGTTACTTTAATCTATGAATCAGGATATTACATGATTGATACAGAAATGTAATCCATCACCTCAGCTACGTTAACCCCATCCTCTTAAGAGAATGTTTCCCAAAATATGCACTGCTAAATGCTAGTTTTAAAAGATGTTCTGGAAAAAGGGTTCTGTACCCAAATAAATTTTGAAAATATTGCATATACACCATTCACTTGGAGAATAACAAATTATTTACTATGTAATAAATTCTGAGTGAAAACTAAATAAATGAAAAGATGTATCATATTTATGAAACAGAAGACAATAGTTCTTAAGACATTAATTCTCCCTAAATTTACCCTATAGTATTAATGCACTCTCAAAGTCCTAGCAAGATATTTTTGGAGGATATTGGTAAGATAATTAAAAATGTATTTGGCAATACAAAGACAAAAGTAGCAAGTCACTCTTGAGGGAGAATTACAAAATGTGAGTGTGTTAGACATCAAGATTTATTATGAAAACACTATAGCGATTTGGTAGTAAACACAACAAATACAGCAATGGAGCACAATAAAGAGTACAGAAGCAGACACAAAATCATATGTATCCTGAATTATGACAAAATTACCACCAAAATGCAGTGGAGAAAAGACTCTTCAATTAATGGTGTTTGTTTAGTTAGATATCCATATAGGAAAAAAAATTAGCACTTATATACTAAATAAATCTTAGATGGAGCATACAATTAAACAATAAAACTTTTAGAAGATAAATAGGAAAATATCTCTATAGCCTTGAGGAAGCCAATAATTTCTTAAATGAGACACAAAAAGTACTAACAGTAAAATAAATTTGATAAAGTCTTCATTAAAAACGTGTTCATCAAAATTAAATATTAAAAAAGTTTAGTCAAGCCAGGAACCTGAACACATATACATATATGTCAAACAGAGGATTCTTATCCAGAAATCAGTAAAACAAAAACAAAAACAAAAAAAACTAATAGAAAAAAATGGGCTAAAGGATTAAATGGGAATTTCATAAAATGAGCATATTAATAGTCTATAAGCAAACAGTCATCAGAGAAATGCAAAACAAAATCACAATGAGATAAAACATTATCTATCCACCATAGTATTAGGCCAACATTAAAATAAAAAAATAACAAAATATATATACAGATGTGTACTAAGTAGCATTCTCACACACTGCCTGTGGAGGTGTAAATTAATATCATCACTTTTCTTAAAGACATTTAAATACATTTTAATTGCAAATATATAGAAAAAGATCAGAAGACAGATAACATTAAAAATGTTCTTGCATGTAGAATATTTTATTTCAAAAAGCATACTAAATGGATGTTATCCAATGGATGATTTTTATGTGATTAATAACAGCATTACTAAATATTTTAATATTCTTAGGAGTCTCATAAGTGCCATTTTAAAATCGAGAGATAACTGACATATAACATTATATTAGCTTCAGGTGTACAACATGCTGATTCAGTATTCGTATATATTGTAAAATGATGAGCACACTAAGTCTAGTTAACATCCATCACCATTCATAGTTACAAAATTTTCATTGTATGACTTTTTAAAAAGACTACGAACACTAGCTAACATCAATAAAAATTTACTTCTTTTACAAACTTCCAAATGCAGGAAATGTCAAGGTTTATCTATAATTATTTTAATGATGAACTGTTGAAGTTTGTTCGATAAAATGCTCTGATTTGGATTTTATGTCCCTACATTTTTACTAAAATATTAATACACGAACGAAAATGAAAAAGAAAATCTTGTAAAAACCTGATTTTGTCTTCTATTTTTCCTTTTGCTGTTATACATTAGGTAGTTTCAACACAATGGAGAAAAATATCTAGTGTTCAGAACTGCCAATAAAAAGATAAAACCTTTTTCAAAAGAAAAGTCCTGTTTCCCATCGAACTGAACCATCAGCACTTACATGGCATGCTACTTAATGTTTCTTGGCATAATATTTTGCATGGATAGAAGCCAGGTAGATATTTTCAAATGGGTTAGACAGTTGGGCTTCACTTATGCCTGCACATATCTAATAGCTTTATTCAGGAAGAACAGCTGTCTTTTGAAGACCTATAATTTTCCATATCAAATGGTGGAAAAGGAGTTTACAAATAAGGAGTTTGGGGAAATTCTGATAATGTCTGATATCACTGTGTTTGATTGTGCTTTACTATGTATGGCAAACTAAGATTTCACCTTTCTGGTAGTGGACAAACTCTTGCAAAGAGCTTTCCTAGCTAACTGCTTTGCAGGCAATTGGCTTGGTCCATGGTAAAGAAGTCCTTTTTAGGCCCCTCCTCATTTGCCATTAGCTCACAGAGGCAGAGGCATTGCTGGTGCTAGAGAGTGTCTACCATCACAGAGGCAACAGCCACAAATTCAGGTACAATCACTTTTAAAACTGATTTGGCATTACAGTCTTAGGTTTATAAACAAACATGGTCTAACAAAACACACGTACAAAATGTCATCTACTTAACAAGAGAATTGACAAATTGCAGTATATTTCTATAAAATATTACACAGTAATGTAAAAGAAGCACACTATTGGTATATGCATCAATGTGCATAAACCTCACAAGTATCAAGTTGGGTGAAAGAAGTCAAACACAAAAGAGCACATCTGTATCATTACATTTAAATATAGGTCAGAAACTGAATTAGTCTCTACTTTTTAAAAAATTTTAAAAACACTTCTTTTTCATTGTCTAACCTAGCATTTTATCTAATTGGTACTAAAATGTTAAGACAACTATTTTGTATGTATGTATAAAACAAAATTGGTCATGTGATCTAAAAGTGTGTTAGGATTTGACGAATTAACTTATCCTGCACCTGTGTCACCATTAGAACTGCTACATTGTTATCTTTGTGATTTTCCTTTTTTTAAAGTATTACATAAATAAATATGAAAATATTAACTCTACAATTTTGTGAAGTTAGTGAATAAAAAACATTGTTAAATCTTTTTTAACACTTTAAAACATATATATCAAATAAAAAAATATTAAGGAGTGTATGACTGTCTTAGGAATCAAAATGAGTGGTCTTTTATAATTGTTCTCCAAGCACAAAGCTATTATTTTTCTACAAATTTAAAATGTGTATATTGAAACTTTTGGAAATTTTATTTTGATTTTTTAAAGGATAAGATCCACCCTTAATTTCAAATGACAGTAATCATAAGCACATAGTTAAAGTAAAACATCTGTACACAAAATGATGATGAAAAAATGGGTTATCTATACTCATAAGGAGTACCTTAAATCTTGACTATAATTCATTGCTATTGATCTTTCTAAAAGTTTTTCTTAAAAATATCTCTCCAAAATATTGAGAATCGCTTAAAATTTGCCTTATATTATTTTGCCAGATAACTGTGCTCTTTTCATTGCTGAAAGGAGATGGGAGGCAGCAGATAATGTCATTTACATTCTGGTTCATAATAAATCTTCTAAGAAAGCTATCAGGGTATGGAATGTGATTGGCTACTTCTGAAATCTTTCACATTTGCAATACTATCATAGCATAAGAAAACATATTATATTTTAGAGAAACTGCCTAACACTACTGAGCTTACATAGCACTAATTTTGCAAAATTATTTTTCATTCTTGCTATAACAAATTATTGAGAGATTACAATTTGTAAGGCACTGTGCTAAAGAATGAAAATACAAAGCTGAGACGTACTTCCTGATGTTGAAGAATTCTCACTCTAACGACAGGTATAGATGTACTAATAAGTTATCATAATGTAGTCTTGTAAATTTAATCTTACAGGATGTTAATGAAAGTGATAGCACATGATATAATATGGAATTGGAAAGTCTTTCTGGGAAAGAGAGTACACAAGCAGAGATTTAAAAGGTAAACAGGAGCTAGCTAGGTAAATCAGCTGGAAAATAGTAAATCATTCCTGGCATGTGTCACAGAATAAGAAATGCTCTATAAAATATATTATTTGAATAATTTTTGGAGTTTAAAGAAAATTAGGAAGTGACAAGAGATTATGCTAGAAAAATATGTAAAGATCAGATCATGGGAGGCTTTATACTTCATACTTACCATTTTGACTTTCATCTTGTAGCTATTTCAGAGGTTGGGCATTTAACCAAGCAAAAGGAAAGACACAGTCAGATTTAAAACTTAAATAGGCTACTTTGCTAATAAAGGACTGATTTCAGGAGAGTATTCCAGAATTGACACTTCTTCGAAAGCAGATTAATTTGTTAATGAGATATATTGTGGAGACCTGGTCTAGAGAAGTGATTTGGGGAAAAGGTGTGCAAAGAATGCAACTAAGAAGTGATTATAAACAATAAATGCTGGAGAGGGTGTGGAGAAAAGGGAATCTTCCTACACTTTTGGTGGGAATGTAAATTGGTACAACCATTATGGAGAACACTATGGAGGTTCCTTAAAAAATTAATATAGAACTACCATATGATCCAGCAATCCCACTCCTGGGCATATATCCAGAGAAAACCATAATTGAAAAGACACATGCACCCCGATGTTCATTGCAGCACTATTTACAATAGCCAAGACATGGAAGCAACCTAAATGTCCATCAACAGAGAAATGGATAGAGAAGATGTGGTACATATATACAATGGAATTTTACTCAGACATAAAAAAGAATGAAATAATGCCATTTGCAGCAACATGGACGGACCTAGAGATTACCATATTAAATGAAGTAAATCAGACAGAGACAAATACCATATGATATTACTTATATGTGGAATTAATTAAAAATGATATAAATGAACTTACTTACAAAACAGAAACCGACTCACAGATCTCAAAATCAAACTTATGGTTACCAAAGGGGAAACGTGGGGGGAAGTGATAAATTAGGAGACTGGAATTAACATATACACACTACTATATAGAAACTAGATAACTAATAACGACCTACTGTATGCACAGGGAACTCTACTCAATATTCTGTAATAACCTATATGGGAAAAGAATTTGAAAAAGAATGGAAATATACATATGTATAATTGATTCACTTTGCTGTACACCTGAAACTAATACAACATTGTAAGTCAACTATACAATAAAAATTTTTTAAAAAAAGTGGTTACAGAATGAGCTTGTGGTGTTTTTGCTTACTTAATTGTGAAAAGGTATTATCAAGTTTTCTAACTTGATAACTAAATGGTTTTGCAATGTTTTATTTCAGTAAAGAACTTTAAGATGGATTAAATTGTAGAGATAGGATATAATCACTAATTCATTTGACAAGATCTAAAGTAATCCAAGTTCTCCTAAAGACACTTTAGATTCTTTCTGAAACTCTTTTCCATTACATATTCTTGAAATCTTCTGCAGGGAGGTGGTGGTCATGATTCAACAATGTGAATGAAATAACTGCAATAAGGCACATCAATACATTTGTTTCTATTAAACATGGCAAAAATAAGTACCTATGTTATTATGTAGTCATAAACCAACGATATTCATTTGTTCACTTATTAATAATGATTAATTAATCACCTAATCTAGGCAAGGCATTAATTATAAGTATTGTGTGGAAAACTATGTTCTCACCTATGCTAAAATCTTTAAAAATCTATAAGAATATAAAATCTCTAAGATTATAAAAAGTAAATTGACCAATTAGGCATATAAGATTAGTTTCATAAAGATGATGCAAAAAACGTTGACAAATTTTCACCTTTTCCACATTTTGTAACTGTGCTATGTAAACACAGTCAACTTTTTGAAGAATTTGAGACATATTTAATTATATGGTTTTGGTAGAATTTGTGCCATATTCCATTTAGTTATTTTATCAGTTTTATTAAAATTGATGATAAAGAATTTATCATAAACAAAAACTCTCAATATGTTGTACATATTTTAAAGCTCTATTATAAATTGGATATAAATTTTAAATTATTCAATATCCCAAGCTTATTGATACTTTACTGATTATAAAACATCTTTCTTTAGGAATTTTTTTAAACTTACATTTAATTTTTCTACAATTTTTTGGTTAGGTAATAAGACATGAAACTTGTTTTTTTCAATTTTTCTTTGTTCTTATACTTAATGTGCTTTTTAAAATATGTGACCTGTAGACATTTCTCCCCTAAATTCAATGTGAGAATCATAATCTTTTAATTATAGTGTTTAGTTGGTTTACATTTCATATAATTACTGATAATATTTGAGATGTTAGCTAAAATTTTAATATTTTACTTTGGGTGACACCTAGAGTGGAAAAAGATTACGGAAAACCAACCAAGGATTAAAAGGAGTAAATGATAGCTCTTTGTTAGTCTACTTCTGTTTCTTACTTTGAGTTTTCCCTGAAGCAGAGCCTGAGACAAAGTTTTGAATGCAAGTATTACTTTTGTTTAAGGAGGTGATTTGAAAAAACATCAGTAGGGGAGTGGCATTTTAAGGCTGGGAAGGAAAAGATATGGAATATGATTTTACCAAAACCTTAATAACACTGATAGTCTCAGAATTTCTGGCTTGAACTGGTTTGATTTCTCTCTCTCTTTTAATTTTTCTCCTGAATGTATTCTGTCATTTTCATGCTCTGGATCCAAACAACACACATTCTATGTACAGAAATGGAGCCAGCAGCTTAGTTGCTTCCTCCACAATATTTTCTTGGCATGCTTAAATAAGGAACTCTTAAATAAGGAGCTTCTATCCCTGCCCCATTGTGGACCACATCTATTATCATTAGTGTCAACAACTAAATTAGGCTCTCTCTTTCGTCATCAATAAACTAGTCTAAGGTCTCGTACTTATAGCAGTCCAACCAACCACTTTCAAAGAAGTATCCCATTTGTAGGTGGGGAAGGGTGTGGGAAAGTAACTCTTCTCAAAATAGGTTTGTTACAGCTTGTCCTTAACTCCAAGGAACAAACTAACTGTCATATTATTGAGAAGCATCTGCTCATAGAAGTTTGTAGCCTCTTAGGCATTTATGGTCCTATTATTTCATTTTTTCAGGTGTACCTGAAATTAGCAATGTACCTTCCTGACAACTGAGCACATATCCATGCCTATACAGACCAGACTTCTGCTAGCATTTCTCACTGAAATATTCAAGTTCTTTTACGGAGTATTCTTAGAATTCAGTGGTCACTTGATCTTGTTCTCCAACTATAAGACTTCCTATAATCGTAGGACTTACTTTAATTTGTGAATGAATAGGAAATATCTCAAGGTAGCATAAAAGAAAAAGTAGGCCTTCCAATAATAAGAAAAACCAAGTTTGACAGTATTTCTCCTTCTCTTTTAAAGGTGTCATTATCACCACTTCTGCTAGCAACTGCCAGGGTAGAATTTTAGCCTATTAACCTAATCTGCAGGATTGGATAGTCAAATCAGACTCATCAGTACCAAGTTTTACTAAATATTATGAAAGATAAAATCTACCATAAAGCTTAGATTTTCCTCAGGTCCTTCTCACACAAACTCTGCCCCACCAGGCCAGAAAAGATGAGTTCTCTAACTGGGTTTCAAGGGATCATCTCATACAGCAGCAGTAGTTAAATTTTGAAAGATGTTCATTTTATACTCCAGAAACTTGTATAGCTCTGACATTCTCCAGGGAACCGTGTCGTATAGACCCTGAGTTCTATTAGATAATCCTTGGCCAGGGACATTCTCTAGGGCATTTTAGAGATAAACTACCTTCTTCATAGCAAGCATCAGCAGTCTCTTTACCTAGGTCATCTTTTTTTTCTTTTCCTGGGGTATCCTACAGAAAAGAAGAATGAGTGGACCTTGCAGGTCAGATTTTTTAACTCCTTTCTTCCATTGTTTTTTCCATCTGGTCATTTCTCCCTATCATTCCACTTAGCAAGTTTCCTCATGGGTCTAAAACTATTTTCTCCAAATTTCATTGGTGACATTTGTCCTTTATAATTTCCCTTCTTTTTTCTTACTAAATGTGCCATAGTCAGTGGTTTGTTGGTCCAGTAGACAATATCATTATTACACCAGTATGAGCTAATAAATTAGAGATCTTACCCAGTACCAAGCCTTCCTAATAATTTCAAAGATACAAGTGATCAAAAGGTATGGGTAAAGCAGGAAGAGGCCTGGGACATTCCACATGTTTCCTAGGCCTCTGGTTCCTGCATTGGACACTACTGGACACATACGTGCTTAATAGTCTGTATTAAAAGATCAGGACTCTGTTAACTCAGTAGGTCATTATCTCACAAAGCTGGGAGCACTTAAGTTATGAACTATTTTCATTTTATACATCAGAGACATAGCTTAGGTGAAATTCTCCTGGAAGTCATGCTTCATACTCCATAGGTTCTAGGTATGTTTACCACAGGAAATTCTAATCTAAGTGTTCTGGACTATATGTTTGTGTCCTCCCAAAATTTGTATGTTGAGAACCTACCCCTTAGGATATTAGGAGGTAGGGGATCTGGGAGATAATTTTTTTTTTTGTAGGTCTTCCAAGTGTCCGGGTTTATTGAGGGCTTGAGGGTCTACAGGGGAGCCCCAGGTGCCTGTGGGGAGGGCCTGCCATCGCCCTAGAGGGGCAGCGGCCCGGCAAGCAGCCAGGGATGGGGTCTCCAAAACCTGGGTTTACTTGAAAGTGTGGCTCTCTGCCCCACTGTGCCAGAAGCCTTTGGGGCTGAACATGGCCGCGTAGCAGGGGTGGGTGCAACAGGGCTTGCCTTCATGCTCGGCATGACCCCTTGAGGTCAGCGTCTTTCCACATTTCTCACATTTCAGGCAAGGGTGATGCCAGTCCTTCCAGAGGGAGGTCACCCGCTCAGCAAAGTACACCTCCTTGTTGCACTTGGGGCACTTGGGCATGGTGGCGCCGTGTCCGGGGCGGGTGGCTGAGCGGGAGCAGAGCACAACGCTGGACTCTATGTCAGAGCATTATGAAATAAGGCACTGAATGTATTGACCACAGGGTCTCTGAAAACATGCAAGATGCTGAATCATGTTTAATAGGCATGAAGATAGCAAGCCAGGTACAATGTCCTTAATGAATGTGGAGACATGAGTGGGAGTAGATAAAATAGGAACTGTTTAAGATTATTAAAAAGAGTTATACATTGCTAAAAAATAAAAATTTATGATTTAGAAGAGACAAAAAATACATCCCTTTCTTTCCAACTAAGAGTCAATTTTCAATTAAGGTAAATGACAGAAAATTCAGTAAAATAAAATTGTACTGGGATTTTTTTTAAGGAAACTCCTGAGAAGTATCTTTCTAATTTCTTTTTGTAAAGCTTTGCATACAATTTATTTAGTACAAAGTTTATTTATTTATGTGGATCTACCTGGGATCTAATATCCTGTTATGTAGACATGTCTGCTAATTTTGCGGGTCTGAGAGTATTTCCAGGAAATTCAGCTACGTATATGGTGACAGGTTCAGTAAATCACAAATGTGAATTTATTGCATTATTCTATTCGCTGAGTTTTCTGTTTCCATGTTGTCATACCTGGCCCACTAGCTAAGAAGTGTGATTAATAAGGTGATTCCAAAGGACCATTTAAGGGTTTGAATGACCTTGTAGCTATTTTATGTAAAAACTGCTTAGAATCATCAGGGATGATTAAATTATACCCATAAACTCCCAACATGGATGATTTGTATGTTTACTAGGAGTCATTAACAAACTATATTTCTACTGGAAAAGACAACAACTATATGAAATGTCAGAGAGTGAAGAGCATGATCAAAATAAAATTAGTTTCCCAGCACTATTATTTTTAGTAATCCTGAAAGAACTAATCCTGTATTTGGTTGATGTTTTGTCAGTAACTTAAAAATATTTTTCAGGAAATGTGTGGACCAAGTTATTTCAAAAGCCTATATATAAGACTGGACACTATAAAACTCTTAGAGGAAACATAGGAAAAACACTCTTTGATATAAATCACAGCAAGATCTTTTCTTGACCCACCTCCTACAGTAATGGAAATAAAAACAAAAATAAACAAATGGGACCTAATGAAACTTAAAAGCTTTTGCACAGTAAAGGAAACCATACACAAGAAGAAAAGACAACCTTCAGAATGGGAGAAAATATTTGCAAACAAAGCAACTGACAAAGGATTAATCTCTAAAATATACAAAGAGCACATGAAGCTCAATATCAAAACAACAAGCAACACAATCAAAAAATGCGCAGACGACCTAAATAGCCATTTCTTCAAAGAAGACATACAGATGGCCAAAAAACACATGAAAAGATGCTCAACATCACTAATTGTTAGAGAAATGCAAGTCAAAACCACAATGAGGTATCACCTCACACCAGTTAGAATGGGCATCATCAAAAAAATCTACAAACAATAAATGCTGGAGAGGGTGTGGAGAAAAGAGAACCCTCTTGCACTTTTGGTGGGAATGTAAATTGATACAGCCACTATGGAGAACAGTATGGAGTTTCCTTAAAAATCTAAAAATAGAAGTACCATATGACCCAGCAATCCCACTACTGGGCATATACCCAGAGAAAACCATAATTCAAAAAGACACAGGCACCCCAATGTTTATTGCA